>NW_026571515.1:28500270-28607770 GCF_026225935.1 Boleophthalmus pectinirostris
TGGGATGGGAAGGATAAAAGATTGAAAAGTTTGGAATCCCTTTTGCATAAGTTCCTCAAAAGAGTAGCGTTGGTAAGACGGTGTGTTTTTGTACGGTTTGAAAACTCGAGTTGTCCAAAAACACCGCTTCTTATTCGCAGGAGGATTTTGTACTTGTTCTAAATTGGTCTCCTCCTGAATTGTAATTTTTGCCTCTGCAGCACTTTTCAAACTTTTAAAATGTATTTATTTCATTGTCCCAACTGTACCCTACCCAAGGTCTCAAGATGCTGAAGTTTTGCTTTAGAATTATATTGATTTAAAGAGTGTTGGGACATTTGTCTTGTTCTGTTATTGTGTTTCCTTTTGAAGAGGTTGTCATTGTTCGTGAGAATATGTTCTCAGCTGACCTATTACAAAATTAAATAAATAAACAAACTGAATAAATGAGCGTCGACACCCACAGAGGGAGTAATAAAAGAATAATTAACTTAGCTATAGATCCAGATGTCCACACTTATCTCATGTGGTTTGAGACTGTGCTCAAGTACTACAATGAGTACAGGAAATAAACTATCCAAAAAGATACAAAGGCATTGTAATATTGCCTTATAGGCATCTAGTAACTGAGATTTTCCCACTTAAACTTTATGAATTCTGACCTCAATTTTCCATCTGGATTTCCTTGTAAACAACATGGCTAATGTTAAACTGTAGGCTACAGAAATGTAAATGTTAAATGAGTTCAGGAAGGGCATCTGGTGTAAAACCCAAGACAAATCAATGTAGTAAACTCATGTTTTACAATGTTTTAAGAGCGATGTTGTCCTGCTTAAGTCTTAGGCTTTCCTGGCACCACTTCTGCTTAAAAGTTGCCATTTGTTTCAAACAGTTGCTAACTACATTTGAAAATGCATTTTCAGGCTTTTTGTAAAAGCAGGTTTGCTCTGAAGTGAAGTCTCTGGCAGATGGTGAGAGGCTTTTCTCGTGCAATACCTGATTTGGTTTTGAATACTACATCAATGGTGCTGCAAACCTTTGCTGAAATCTATGGGAAGGATAACAGCATTGAAGGTTGTGAGGAAGTCTCCTATTTTTATAGCCCAAGATTGGTCTTAGTTAGTTTTCAAAGCTTCTTTTTCAAAGCGTATTTGAATTGGTTGAAAAGTGCTATATAAAATATATGTACCATTATTATTATTGGTAGTAGTTGTATTTATAGATGGAGTCTATATATAATTGACAGTTTTCTCGTTGATATATCCACACTTTTTGAAGTTGTGTAATTCCAGAGTGGAGAGCATCACACACTTACTTCTTATCACAAGAATTGTAGTCAACTTGGTGCATCAATTAACTGACAAAAAGGGGACATGATGTGGCACTTGCAAAAGTTTTCAAAGTGCTGAAGATCTGATACAAAAAAACCCAATGTCCTCATAAACCCCATCTTCCTAAATTAAAAGACTAAGAAGATCAAGATTGTCCAGTCACTCCCAAAACTTCAGCTCGCTCAC
Organism: Boleophthalmus pectinirostris; assembly: GCF_026225935.1. NCBI lineage: Eukaryota > Metazoa > Chordata > Actinopteri > Gobiiformes > Gobiidae > Boleophthalmus > Boleophthalmus pectinirostris. Next base: position 28,501,767 of record NW_026571515.1, read on the forward strand.
TCCATGTCTTCTCCTTCCTGCTGCTTTGCATATGAATCTTATAATCGCAGTAAAATAATACTGAATCAACTAATACAGAGTTTGGTCAACTAAGAACCCATGTAGCGATTTATCGACTTAACAACTAAAGTACTGCAGTCTTACTTACAACTACTACCTATTACTACTACTACTGCGACTACTACTACTACTACTACAAGTGTCAACTAGAGCAGGCGCAGCAGCAGCGATGAATTTTGAATGACCGGAGGCACTCAGAGGAAGCACTAATCGGGCTGGTGTCTGCAGATCAAGTGCCGCCAGAGCTCTCTGATTAAAGATGCAGTATTGTGCGCTGTTTTCTCTCTCCACTCCTGTCTCTCTTTTGCCAAGTGTTGGAGCCACAGTCACTTTTCATTCATGATTCACATCTCAGCTTGTCTGTGTGTGAATTTTCCTCCCTCATGGTGGACAGCTATAAAAGGGGGGCCTATCTATTAATGCGTTTTGGAGGTGCTGAAAATTTGATGTCGAAGGAGAGATGGGGGAGTAGTGAAGGAGGTGAAATCAACAGCCATCGCACCGTGGGAGTCTGGGTAGAGTGAACTCCGTGTAGTCTAGGGCCTTATCTGCTCCAGCTGCTGCCGTCATGAGAGGAGGAGAGAGAGAGGTGTCACTGGCCCTGCACTCAAATCTGTACAAGTGTTTGTCTCCAAAAATATGAAAGCCTCTGAAAGTCCTCAAAGTGCTCCTCTGTCTTGTTCTGGGCTGATGAGGTGTGCTGTGGGTGGTATCATAGAGACTGCACACTGAGGGTGAAAGGTGATACGTAGGCCACACATCCAGAGAATTTTCATCAAAACTTGTCTCTCTTGGATCATCAGCACCAGATACGCAGCTTCACAATGTCACAGCTTTTATGTTTTTAGGATGTTTGAAAATGCAGACTTGTGATACTTTTACTTTTACTTTTTTTTCTGCTCCAGTATCTGTGACTTCTTCCACCACTGTATTTTTTCTGTATGTTACTTTGATATAATAACTTGGAAAAAAAGAAAAAAGAAAAGAAAAAAGAAGCACTCTAAATTAAAATAATACAGTTAGATGAATTTCGGAACATGTTCATAGAGGCCTAAAGTGCATATTAAGCAGTATCAAATCAAATCAAATCAAATTAAAATTTGTTTATAGAGCGCGTTTCATACAAAAATGCAACACAAAGCGCTTTACAGTGATTAAAAACAATTACACATTCCCCCCCCCCACACACACACACATCCATCGTGTACACTGCGGGGTACGTTCCGTTGGGACACCAGGTTCACCCGTTCCTGAGTTTCTCGTAGAAAAAAATCGTGTTAATTGCATTGAGTGACCAAGGTATCAAATCTAAAGTTAATTTGGGTTCGGAGAGCAGAGCGGAGAGAGTCTCTCAGAGTATAAAGACACTAGACTAGACGAGACATAGACACCAAGGCAAAGCAGGAAGATAAGATAGAGCAGGAGAGGAGAGAAACACGTCCGCCTTCACCAAGAGCCAGACAGAAATCAGTACATGACATTTTATTGTTCTAAAAATAAATAAATAAATAAATAAATAAATAAATAAATTAATAAATAAATAAAATAAATAAATACTATACTTGAAATAAGCAAACAGTTATTTTTGATTACTTAAAGGCACATTGTGTAACTTTTCATCATACTAGTCTCCATGGAGATGTTATGGAATTTTTAAACTCCTCTGTCTCCATGGGGACAAACGTGTACCAGGCTGTGGTACAGGTCAGATCTGTGGCGAGGTGATTCTGCTCACTGAAAGAATGCATGTTTTAAAGATTTAATTTTTTTGTTTTTACCTATTTTTAAAACTGTAAATGACTAAATGCTAACTAACAGTTTGTCATCCAGAACAAGGATAAACAATAAAAAGATAAAAAATAAAATTATATATTTCATAATTCTTTTAACATCTGACAATGTAAGCACAGTTTGACATGACAAACGTGTCTGGGTTGTTTGGATTATTTATATATTTTTTATAATTTTATAAGCAATGGGTTAGCATATGCATGTGTATTACTTTGACCTGCCAATGAAAATACAGAGCAAATGTGGTTCATTTATTAAAGGTCATTCATTGGCACAGAAATAAAATCTTTTGTGGAAGGATTGCTACACTGTGCTAAATAACAATTTGAAAGTGGAGCTGTTTCACCTTTGATTCAAATGATAATTCCTCATGTATTTTATAATAATAACAGCAGGTCTATTTCACCTGCTGCCCCTAAGGTCTGCACAATCAAACAGCCTTGTCCAAACAATAAACGGAACAACATTCACGTTCTGAATTCTGTACAGGAAGGAGAAAAATGTGAAGGCAAATTTTTGGAGATTGTGTTTGGAAATTGAGGGTGCACAGGTGGTACAATTGTGTCAGACTGGCCAAACAAGTGTAATATTTGTCCTTGTGTGATCGACTCTTCAATATGAAAACTGTTTGATCTGAAAGAAATTGTTTTGGGTTTCATTTATTTAACTATCAAAAGTGTCATTCTAGTACTTACAACCATTGACCTTGGAAACAAATTATCCATTTTTGTAATTCATTCAACTCCAGCGGTGGGAGAAGTATTCAGTTTTGCTACACAAAGGTGCATTGTGTAACTTTTCATGGTGGTGGGCCTGTCAGGTGCTTTTGTCCTTGGAGATGCTATTGCTTTGTCTGGAATGTTTCACAGTATGGCATGAAACCTTTCTATCTCCATGGACACCAAACCAGACCAAGTTACAGGTTATATCTGTGGAGATTCAACCCTGCTCACAGTCAGAATAGCTGTTTTTTGAGGTATTTTTGAGCTATAAAACCACCTGTAATTGAATAAATGTTAAGGTAGAACTGTTTAATGTCATACTGTGGAACATTCCAGGCAGAGCAATGTCCGTAGCGATGTACCGATTTAAGCATGACTACAGATAAAAAATAAAATAAAAAAATAAAAAAAAACATGAAAAAATCTGTTTAAGGATTTCACACATATTTTGAGGTCTTATATGACTTCCAATTTAGTGTTTTTGATACAGATTTATGCTGAATTTTGTTCAACAAAAACTATTTCTTTTAAATGTTTTTCTAGCTGTTTTTATTTGGATATTTTTGTTTGCTCAAACTACAAATGTGTTAAAAAATAAAAGCTCAGCCTTTTCATCAGGTCTCAGAAAATAATACAAAATATTTTTACTTTTCGGTCCAGTTTAAAAATGTAGTGGAGTAACAAGTACACATACCTGCTCTCAAATGTAGTAAAGTAAAGTAAAAAAAAAAATCAACTTTAAAATCCCCTTACGTAAAGTACAGATATCTCAGTCGTATTCTTAAACACAATACTTTACTACTTTTACTTTGTCCACCGCTGTTTAACCTCACCATAAAACTGTCATTTGTTTAGTTGTATAACAGACTCAGTTTTGTGATTGAAATGTCTCAGGCTTGATTTTTAACACCTCATTAGAATGAGTAGACATTTCTACTGGCTCTGTTAGTATTTATCGGACAGATGTGTTGTAGCTTCACCAGCCAGAAGAGGACAAAATTATACAGTAGTAACATCAATCACGGCCACTAAGTTTGGCAGTTTGGGCTTGATCTGCAAAACAAACAGATCTGTGAAAAGCTGGAAAACAATCTGACAATAATTGGAAATATTTATTGTGAAAAGTAGCAAGAAGTTTGGACCTGAGGAACTCGTAAACGTCATCCTGTTCACAAAATTGTTGCATTTGTCCTTGGCTGAGACTCTTAGCTCTTGCTTGTATTAGTGCCTATGGTCACTTGATACAACGCTTTTAGGCTGCCTATGAAGGTAGAGGAGTAATTGCAGCCACTTGTAGCTTTTGGTAGAAGCCTGCAATTTTGTCCTTCATAGCTCCATATGGTAGCTTTATAAAGACTCTCTTTCTGTTAGCGAAGTCAGAGTAAGTACTATAGTGAACAAAAGCACTGAAGACATGTCCTGTGGTCTGTTTATAGAAGGACTTTGAATGAAATGGTTGTTGGTGATTGAATAAGTGTCCATTATTTCTATGTTGTATTCTCACACATCACCACTAGATGCTATCTACGTTACTGCTGTCTGATAGTGTGCCAGTGTTGGTTTGACAGAAGAAGACCATAGAGTACAGGGGAGTTCAGTAGAGAAGAGAACAAGATTCATATCTGTGTAAAAATCAAATAAATGTACAGATGGCAGCTTTAAAGATTCTATATTATGCGACACTGACTGACACTTTTGAGCTTAAGTCTTATTAAAATGATGTTTCCTCATCAAAAACATACCTGAAGTTGTGTTTCATACACACAAAAGCAACATTTACACCTCTACCTGTGCCCACTTTCTCACTGCTCCTAATAATAATAATTCTACTTGAACTGTACATTACAGGTTCTACAATACTCCTTAAAGCACTATACTGTAGCCAATCTCTGCACTTTCGACTGCCATTCACTCACACACACACGGCATTCCTGCTAGGGTGGGTGAAATGTCTTGCCTAAGGGCACAGCAACAGCGTAAATTGATTTGCCAACCTTGATGGACGATTGCCAATTGAGCCACCATAGAGGCTGTGGGAGAAAAATCTGTACATGCATACATCTGAAAGAGGGGGTATTACACTAAACACATGACTTTTATTGTTTTGCCTTGAGAAAACAGAGAGTGTGCATTCCTCTAATCATCAAACTACAACACATTGCACCAGGTTTGTGAAGGCGTAGTGTATTGTTTTGTGTCATGGTTTTGTATATTTTTGGAATATCACTGCGCGGGAGCTGTGACATAGGCTCGTGGGGTGAGCTTTGGAAAGGATTACACTGCTAAATGTAGTAGGGTTTGAATACAGCTTGTGAGAAACTGCTAAATTACTCAAACATGCAAGGATAACATGTCTTCAAGCCTGTTTTTGACATGGGAACAACATGATATACATGATAGAAAGCTCCAAAAAGTTTATCTTGCAAAATGCCCCCTCTTCAAATAGTATTGAATTTTTTATTTTTTTTTTTAAGTGCAGTGGAAACTTAAACTCCTACAGTCCCTTCACTCTTTCAGTGCAGTTAAGGTAGTCTCTATTATGTGGAGATGCGCATTTGTTCCATTCTGTTCACCTGAATGCTACAATTTCACACAAAGCACCTTCAGTATAATCCATGAAGACCCCAAGATAGTCTCAGGGCAGTATGTCTTCTTCTTTGTCACTTTGCCACGTCACTTCTCTTAATACCATCCATCAAACCGCGGTGCAGTTACTCCAAAGTGGCCTCCGATGATGTGAGCTAAATTGGGTCAGGTTATGTAAAGTGTAGAGAGGCCGCGGTAGCCTTGATCCTTCTCTAGTTCCAAACCTCTGGCTCTTTCCACGGACATGAAAGTGCTTCTGGTTTTGAAAGGACAAATCCAAGACCTCCTTTCTCTGTCCCATTGACTTTAAAACGACAAACAAATAAAAGATTCAATTTAGGATAAAAGCAAGTCCTCGCTCCTGACAGTACCACTTAGGGTCAAAAGGGTAATTCATTTATTCTGAGGAGGATGTCAAATAGTGCCACATGGACACTCCCTTAGAAATCATCTTACATGGGACAGATCAAAAGGCTGCGTTTGATTGGCCGCTAACCCCCGTGTGTCTGACGGGGCATCCAGCGTAATAGGGATCAAAAGAGAGATGTTACGGGCCGATGTTAGGGGCTTTGGAGAATAGATGGTCTCGGCTCTGACATGTACGGAGCAATTCGTTTAAGATGGCCACAGTGTCATTGATTTACATGTAACGTGGGAGATGGAAAGAGTGTGCTGAGGATTGAGATGTGGAGATGAGGTCTGTTAGATGAATACATAATGTTTAATTAAGAAATATGTGTGTCTATAAAGTACATCTGTGAAAATAAATGATTAGGTTATGCCATTTTTTTTAACTTCATTATAATACTCAAGTGGGACAGGAAGGACAAATATAAATGCAACATTCTTCACAATGGACATGGAAGTTATATACGATGCTACTGTAGTGCAGCACTGATAAATAAATACATACATTACAAAATAACTAAGTATAAGGGGCAACAGTCTAAGCAGGGACTCCCAGACTTCCTTCACCCCGGACACTTCCTCCAGCTCCTCCAGGGTGACCCAAAGGCGTTCCCAGGCCAGCCCAGAGACATAGCCCTTGCAGAGTGTCCTGGGTCTTCCCCGGGGCCTCCTTCCAGTAGGGAATGCCCGGAACACTACTCCAGCGAGGCATCCGGAACATATGCCCGGCCACCTCAGCTGGCTCTTCTCTATGTGGAGGAGCAGTGGCTCTACTCCAAGCTCCTCCCGTGTGACTGAGCTCCTCACCCTATCTCTCAGGGAGCAACCAACTACTCTGTGGAGGAAACTCATTTTGTCTGCTTCTATGCGTGATCTTGTCCTTTTGGTCATTACCCAGAGCTCATGAGCATAGGTGAGGGGAGGAACGTAAATTGAGCAGTGAATAGAGAGCTTTGCCTTTCGGCTCAGAATTCAAATTTTGAAGAGACTATCTTATCCACTAAAAACATAAACCACTAGTAAAGTCCTGCCCAAGCCTGACTCAAGATCTGGAGATAGGTCCTTGATCAGTGTATTGGGGGCTTCCACTGCTCCTGACAAGTTGCCCCAAAGATGTTGAAGAATAGGTCAAATGCAGACGACAGATTTCCTCATGAGAACTAAAAAGCATACATTAAATGCCCAACATTGCACAAAATGGATTCTTGTGAGTTTTAAGCCATGTTAGAATGTTGTTACCTCATGAAAAAAAAAAAAAAACATACATGAAGTTGTGTTTTGTTTTATTGGCTCATGTTTGTCTACATCTCCAAGCTCAAAATGCTCTTTTCTAGTGATGTCACAAAGTGGTAGTTTTCAATTTAACAGGTCCTTTTACTTTTAGTTCAGTAGAGATTAACAATTCCAGAGCTGAAATTATCTAATTAATTAATTATTAATTATTAATTCTAGTGAGTTTAAAAACACAGTGGAGAACTTTCTATATTACTACGTGACATCACAGGGTGGAACAGAGTGTTTCCTTTTTGAGATACAAGCTCCAGGTATATTTTTGCTGTGGAAACAACATTATAACATAAATCACAGTGGGGAAAAAAACAAAAACAAACTTAAAATGACTTAAAATTAAGAATATTTTACTTTATTTGAGACGATTCAACTTGACAAATAAAATGACTTACCAATGGAATAAGTTTGTCTTTCTTAATTCAAGCAACATTTGATTTTGTTTCTTATTTTAACTGCAAACACTTGTTGGTTTTCTTAAGTGTAGCAAGATGTACTTTCATATTTTAAGTACAGAAAGTCTTGTTCCACTGACAGATAATTTTACTTGTCAAGTGAAATTTACTAAGATCATGACAAAACTTTCTTAATTCAAGTCATCTCTAGATTTAGTTTTTTGAACAGAAAATATCTTAACATGAGGCTTTTAATCTAAAAGACAACCATTCACAGTATCAGATCGATCGGTTCATATATTCAAGACAGGGCACTCAAATAGATCAAACTTTTTTTTTTTTTTTTTTTTCTTTTTTCAATTCTGTTAAATTAAACATCTTCTCATTAATGGTTACTACCTCTATGTATTGATTTAGTGGGTCAACATATTAGTATAACAATTATTTAAGCCTCCTATTAACTTTTTGATACATTTTTAATCATATTCTTAATAAAAGATGAAGCACAGGTCACATTCACCTTGCAATCTTTCTCTATCTGTAAATGTTCGGACATAACAACTAGATACATATTTGACGTTTGAAATAGAAATGTTTTTTTTCCAGTAACCAATCAGAGCCAAGTCAGACAAAAATGTGGTATACAAATAGTTGAAAAGATTCATCTTGTTCCCTCAAGTCGATACAAAAAACATTTCTAAAAGATTCTGATATGTCACACAAAGATAATTCATTTTCCATCTGTTCACAAAAACATATTTCCTTTTTACTAAATTTTGTGTTATTTTCTATAAACTTGGCTGAAGATTTTTGGTTGGATTGAATGGATCTAGGCATTTTGGTTCCTTTTGTGGAGTTGTGTATTCGGCAGATCCTCCACCCTTTTTCCCTCAAAGGCGGTGCTCTTCCAAAATATCCGTGGGCACGAGAAAGGATTCTGTTTTATTATTAAAAGCCAACATTTACTTGTGACATTTGCAGCCTAATAAAAGCAAGAAGTAAAATGACAATATAAGCTGCATCTACATAATGAGATTTATGAGTTAGAAGTGTTGCTTTTACTGCGTTATTATTGGTAGAGACTCTGTCCTCGTCTGTATGCTCTGTCAGACCATCCAGAAGAGCACGGATAAGAGCCCTGCAGATAAGTGAGAAACTATGGAAGTGTAATCTTTCACTACACTCCGCATTTTTGGCATTCTACCCACTCCGCTCTTTGTGCAATACAATTTTTGTTTATCCCTTTGTTTCTGCATGGGAGAGTCTAAAGATTGGTTTACGTTTGTTCAAGTCAATACATATACTAAGGCTGGGCTATAGCACAAAAATGGATATCTACATTTTTAGTTCATTTTGATTAATTATATGTTTTATAGGATGATTCCGAGTAAAAACAATACAGTCTTTTAATCAGCTGTTTAATACAGAAATAAAGTAAGTAAAGTAAGACTTCTTTTTCCTAAACATATATTAGTGTTGACTCATCATTTTTCTCAGTGGAATTTGCTGTCCCTCCTCTGTTATTGTTTATGCTCTACATTCTCAGGCGTCCTCCCACTATCCAAATGTACCAGTGAATAGGCCATCAATCTCTTTAAATTGGCCATACCAACTACATATGACTTGGTATTTAATCTTTAAATGAAAAAAAAAATAAAATAAATAAAATACAGGTTATGTATTATTCATGTTTACTGTTCACCTTTAAAGCTTGTTTAGGTCTTGCACCAAGTTACATTTCAAAGCTTTTAACCCCTTATGAGTCTCCCGCAGCCGCAGATCCTCAGGCGGGTCCCTGTGGCTGTTCTAAAGTCCAGGCTCCAAACAAAGGGTGATCGAGCTTTTTCAGTCCGGGTGCCTCAGCTTTAGAACGACTTTCCTGACAAAGTAAGGCTCGCACCGTCATTATCAGCTTTTAAGTTACTTCTTAAGACTTTAACTGGTTTTAGCTTGATTTTATTCCTTATTTATTTTTATTATATTTATTTGTATTTATTTATTATAATTGATTGGATTGTTTGCATCATTGTCTGTTTTTGTATGCTTTCACAGTGCTATTTTTATGATTTTGTATTGCTGTTTGTACAACACTTTGTAAACCTTGTTTTTAAAACTGCTTTATAAGTAATTAATTAGTAAAAAAGAAATAAAAGTAATTTATAGTAATTTATGTAGTAAAAGTAATTTATTACTGTTATTGTAACTGCAATCTAAGGATTAATATTTTAGTACTGATTTGCATATTTTTTTGTTTGACTTCTTTTACTGTATGCCTGTAGGATGTACCAATCATAGTTCTGTGTGCACCAGTATATAAAAGCTAAGATGAATTTATAAAAGAACTATATCATGTATTAGTTTATAAAGTAAGATATACTTGATTGTCCCTGAAGGGAAATGTATCCTGTATATCTGACCCGTCCTGTCAAGAGCACTGCTATAGCCGATCATCATTACATTATCACAAATAGACTTGTTCGTGTTGATGATCAAGTGATCTCTTAAGTATCTTCTTGTAAAACATCTGTTCTGAAGACTTCTTTATGCCGGTTAAAGCAGCTCTAGCTATATACAAACTTGGACACATCACAGAAACAGAAGTAGGGAGACTAATTATCAAAGGTTAAGCTAATTAGCACTTCTATTAAAGATACCAACTCCATGAGGATTTCAACAAAACCTCAGAATATTCAAAATAACTAAGAAATAACTTCATATATGAAAAAATGAAACATCTGAGAGGTAGCACTTTACAGAGTTATCTCTCATTATGAAGTTTAGTCTGTATAAATTACAACAAATTCATGTAACAACGCATCTTTTACAATATTAAAGATTACACAATTCCTTTGTATCTTAAAGGTGCACTTTCTAACTTTTCACCTGCACTTCTCTATGGAAGTGTTCCCTAGAATGTTCCACAGTACGGCATTAAGCGTATCTATCTCTGAAGAAGCAAGTAAATGATTCCACCAAGCTGTTACAAGTCAGATCTATGGAGAAGAGACTTCACTCACAGTTAGAATGCATGATATTCAAGGCATTTTTAGAGCAGTTAAACCTGTAATTGAATAAATGCATGACAGACAGATGATATGTTAGATATGCCGTACTGTAGAGAGAATTCTAGGCAAAGCAATAACATTTCCATAGAAAACCTGTAAACTAGACATAGCATGAAAAATAGGTAAATAAACAGACACATATTCTCAATTCCTAACCATTGGATTCTGCAACATATCTGACTGTCATAACCAGCACTTTTGTGGAGCGGCTTTAGGTCTAAGCACAGATAAATGACACTTTAGTCCTTGAGAAAATCAATTGTGCTTCTCCCTCCCGCAGGACGGCGAGAGTACTGCATACAGTCAGCTCTTTATGTCTCAAATGCGTAATCCGCACTGCTCACAAGAATGTACGGCATGTGGACAATGCTTTATTACATAGCGAGGATGTGTGTGACAGCAGCCCTTTGTTTGCTCTCAAAAGGGTTCACTACAAGGGACCAGTCTCTAGATGTGGCTCTCTCAACACTGATCCCTGTTATTTAAGTTTATGCGTGCTCGCTGTAAAAGAGCAAAGGGGTAGACTCTGACAAGTAACCCGCTGTGAGAAATCCCCTTTGTAAATGTGACTCTTATGAACTGCAGATATATAAGCATTTTAATTTGACATTTGATTTCATTTTAACTCGACATCAATCTGGAGAAAAATTGTACTGTACATTGCATTAATATTTTTTTTTTATTTTGTGTGTAACATAGACTGTGTAAAGAAGTCACCCATAGTGTTTGGCTCCAGTCAAATGAAGCTCATGAGGTTGGCAGTTATAGGAGCAAATTTGGAGGCAGGTCCATATTGGGAATTGGAATTTATTTACAAACAAACAAACACCAGGACCATGTAGACAAGGCTCACAGCAGCAGTTAAAGAGAGGGGGTGACCATTTTTCAATGTAAAGTAAATTGGAAACAGTCGAGTCGATGGCAGAGCTGAAATTGGCCCATGAACATTTCCTATCTGGAACACGGTGGCTAGCTGGTGAGTTATGTCAATTTATACATCACAGTCTATGGTTTTTAATGTAGCTGTTACACCAGTTCACCATTCTCAAGTAATGTCTGCGTCCTCAGGCTTCTATGGTCTGTAATATGGGCCACTTTAAAGTGCGACTGAATCCCAAATTCAACTTTTTTCAGGAAAAAATGTGTACTTGGCATTTTCAATTGCCATATTGGTGCAAATTGGTTTAATTTGCAGCTTTGTGGTCTAATACAGTCAGAAACCAAGTGTGTGCTGCCAACTATGGTTAAACTCTGCCCCTACATTAGTGCCTCGATCAGACTTTGAAGTGCAAGCGAAGCTGTTCTCTGTTGTCCAGACCCTGCCCCTCCCTCCTCCTAAGTCCACTAGGTACTACACAATTTAACATGCAAAACATAATTTTTCCTAAGTATTAAAAATATTCACAATAGGTATTTTACTTTACTACTAGCATTGAGTTAACTCAACTGGATGTGTGTTGAAGTGCGTATGCTGTTCATGTATGAATAATGGACTTTGAATATTTTGCCTCAGGTGCACTATATTTGAGAGCAGGTATCTCTACTTTCTACTAAAACTGCATTTTTGAACAGGTCTAGTTTGAGATCTGCTTAAAAGACTGAGGGGTTTATTTTAACATATTCATAACATTTAACGAATCAAAAAATATACAAATAAGATAGAATCACTAGAGAAAAAAAAAAGATTAACTGCTCTTGCTGAACAAAATTCAGCACAAATCTTTATCAAAACCATTGCCTCATAAGACCTCAAAATATGGGTGAAAGACTTTTATTCTTTAAATACATTTTTAACAGGTACTTTAATACTTTCATGTGATTCTTTTACTGGAGTTTTGTTTTGTTTTGTTTTGTTTTGTTTTTTTAAATACTCAAATAAGAAAACTGAATACTTCTTCCACGACTAGATGACATGTGGTTAGAGAATCATGCACTGATAATTGTCGTCACATGTGGTCAGCACAGGCAAGCAAAGTTTGTACATTTGCAAAGACATTTTAACTCTCATTACACTCTTCTTGTTAATTTGGTGGTGCAATTCTCCATTGGAGTGTAAAAAGGTTCAATAAGCCCTGTTAATACTGGTGTGTGTTTCGAGTGTGGCAGTGTTAAATGAGAGCCCTGGTCTAATTCTCCCTCCCATTGTCTTTCTATTTCACAGAGGAACATTGAACGCACCGCACAGGACAAAGCCGGCAGTCCACACACCTGTGATTGGATGTGAGCTGTATTGACCCGAGACCATTAAAATGGAGTTGCTATGGAAACTTCTCCTGCTGCTGTCATTGGTGGAGAGTGTGGCAGGTGAGTCTCCCAAACATCCTGTCTGTTTTATTTGCATATAGTAAGAACAGGGTTATTTCAGGATTTCCTTTTGTAGCTTTTGTATCGATTTAACATCAAGTGAACCACATCGAACTTTCTCAAGTACACGTCGGCCCACTTAGAGGTCCTACATTACACAATAAGAACTCTTGTTAGCTCTAAGATGTGCTATAATGTTGTTACCTCATCAAATACATACCCGGATTTGTGTTTTGCTGCTTTCACACGTGTTTGAGTAAACCTTTATCATTAGTCTGTCTACATCTCCAAAGCTCAAAATGCTGTGCTCCATCTTGTCATGTCATGAAGTGGTAGTTTTAAGTTAACAGCTGCTTTTTACCTTTAATTCAGTAGAGATGAGCAATTCCACGGCTGGAATGATCCAACAGAGTTTTTTTTTTCTGTTTGAGAGAAAAACTCAGCCTAAATATGCAGGATTTGTGTGTTAAACATGTGCGAACGAAACAAAACACAACTCCCGGTACGTGATGAGGAAATCAGAAAACACTGTAATATGGGCATTTTAAAAAATCTAAAAGATGATGTTAAAAGATGTTATAAACTACTAATATGGCAAGGCCCTCCACAAATTCACAAAAAATCAATTTTATTATTGTGTGAATACCATATGATTTGGAGTGAAAAATCCCTCAGTCATCCAGGCAGAATCCATGGCAAAGGACAATTCAATTTGTCAACTGGGCAAAAGTTTATTTGGTCGAATATGTTTCGCTGCTCATCCAAGATGCTACTTCAGTTCTGATTTGGACATATCATTTGGTCATCATTACAGCACTTCAAATAATAATTAACTGAGAGAACAATGGTTGCTAGAACAACCATGCAGCATTCAACTGGTCAGGTGAGGTGTCTTGGCAAAAGAAAAATATGTAATTGTTAGGATATGGATTGAATTATGATTTGGAATTACATTTGCAACACATGTTTAAAAAGTAGGATTATGTATGAGTGTAATTTGTAAACAACTCCAAGACGATTAACAATTAACTCAACATAAACTAATACAAGAAGCTCTGTAGGTCTAACCAGGCTGGCGCCACCGAGTGCCTCCGCTCAGTTTAATTTCTTTCCAGAGACTAGGTCAGGAATTGGAATACACAAGACGGTTCGCAAAACCCCGGAATTGTGAGTCCAGGCACCAGCAACTCAGCGAAGAGCCATATACAGTATTCTGTGTTGGCAATGATTCCCGAGATTGACGATTTAAAGCCGGAACAAAGAGAATGTTTGGTGAATTTTATCAAGAGGAAAGACGTTATTGACCTTCTTCCTATGGGATTTGGGAAAAGCTTAATATACCAGTTAGCCCTGTTAGTAGTGCATTACATACGTCACGACCAAATAGCAGCGATAAATTTTAAAAAAGTACCTGCCTACGTTTGGGCGAGCAAATCCTAATGCTGAGAGGACAGACAGTTTCCACAAAGTAAAACCGGCTGATGTTTCAGGCTTCTGTGGGTCTAAACTTCAGGTACAAAATAAATAAATAAATAAATAAAAGTCAAGATAGTTTGTTCTTTACAGAGGAAATTTTACTACTATTGAAAGCAAATTAATCGCCACCTTTGCCATCAACCTTTACGCCAACATAAATTGCGATTTTGATACGATTGTGATATACAGTTTTGTTCAGGTCTATCGCTGGGGCTTTGCTGACCTTTTTTCAACGGTGATGGCAAAATGTTCAAAATGCCACAGTGAACGATGAGTCAGTCACAATGATGTTCTGCCTACTGTGCTGTTTTACATATTCTCTGTGAAAAACAAAAATCAGAAAAAAAAAAACAAACTTCAGAAGCTTCAAATCTTTATTATTTTGATTTTCTCATTTATACACCCTTTTCTTTTGCAACTCCAATGCAAGGTCTCCATCTACCAAACTCGCTGTTAAAAGCATACTCATTTGTTCCAAAAAGCAGCTCATTTGTTATAAGTCTAATTGAGATGGTGACGGTAGAAGTGCAAAAATCCTGCCATTGATCTTGCTTTTAATGAGCGACCTAATTTCCTCGCACACAAACCATTGAGGGTCAAATGCTACGCCTCGTTTGAATGTCAAAGAAGTCTGGTGCTGCGGAGTAGATGAATACGTTTTTTGTGTCTTGAAAAATGAGTAATCTTTTCATCTTTTTTTCCCACAAATCCGCCAACCCTCCTCTCAGTCAAATCTGAAATAATTAGTGTACCTCCTGACAGTGCTGAATATTCAAGTTATTCTTTCAAAAGCTCTGTATCATGGCAAAATCCTAAGTTTGAGTACATGGCATTTCAAAGTATGATCACTGAATCCCATAGACATGAGTTGTTGTCTAATGATGGTGTCCTGAGGGAGCAGTGACTCACTTTGGATAGGGATCTGCGCTATCAGTCTGCATCATGTCCCACTTAGCCATCCTATTAAATATACAGCACATACTGTCCTGTTTAGCAAGGCTTCACTAGACTATGTTCAAGATATTTTAAGGGTCCCATAGTACGCAAAGTGAACGCTTGTGAGCTTTAAGCCATGTTAGAATGTTGTTACTCCTCAAAAATATACCTAGAGTTGTGTTTTGGTTCATTCACGAGTGTTTGAGTGAGACTTTATTATCTATCTGTCTACATCTCCAAAGCTCAAACTGCTCTGTGATTTCATGAAGCTGTATTTTTCAAGTTAACAGCTCCTTTTACCTTTTTCAATAGAGTTTGGGAATTCCATGGCTGAAATTGTCCAACTGATTCAAGTGAAGGTGTGTGGAGTTTAAAATCACAGAGGAGCATTTTCCGTATTACCACATGACATCACAAGGTCAAACCTGAGTGTTTTCAATTTGAGAGACAACTCACCCTTAATATGCTGCATTTGTGTGTTTATAAATGTGTGAATGAAACAAAGCACAACTCCAGGTATGTTTTTGATAGCCAGGCTGGCGCCACCTAGTGCCTCCGTTCAATTTCATTTCTCTCCGGCGACTAGGTCAGGAATCAGAATACACTAAATTGTTTGCAAGAACCCTGGAAATGCGAGTCCGGGCACCAGCCAATCAGTAAAGAACCATCCATTCTATGCTGACAACGATCGAGGATTTAAAGCTGGAACAAAGAGAATGTTTGGTGAATTTAATCAAGGGGAAAGATGTTATTGCCCTTCTTTTTATGAGATTTGGGAAAAAGCTTAATATAGCAGTTAGCCCCATTAGCAGCGCATTACATATGTCACAACCAAATAGCAGCGATTTGTTAAATGAAACAAATTACCTGCCTACCGTCGAGCAAACGAATCCTAATGCTGTGAGATCAGACGGTTTCCACAAAGTGAAACCAGCTGATGAATCAGGCTATGTTTTTGATGAGGAAAAACATAAAAACATAGATTTAAAAAAATAGTGTAATACAGACCTTTTAAGTATTCTATTAACTTCTAGGACTGTAGACCTTTATTTGTTTTGAGGAGAAGTGGCTCTATTCTGCACTCTTGTCATGTGACTGAACACCCCACACGAGCTCTAAGGGAACGTCCAGCCATCCTATGGAGCAGACCTGGGCATTGTACAGCTGGGTCACATACAGCCCTTTGATTGGCTCTGACCGGCTCATTTAAGCTCATTTGGAATTACAAAATAAACATATTTTATAATTTTACCTCATGCATGAACTTTTATTTTAAAGGTGTTTTTTAAATTACATTTTTTGTAAGGCAACCTCACTTTTTCATTGCTTAGTTATGACATATCCTCTTACCAGTCTTACCGGCTTGTCAAAACAATGTTATTTACTGCTTTTTTTTTTTTTTTTTTTTTTTTTTTTCAAGAATTCAGTTAAGCATTCAGGCCCGGCCTTCCACAATAGTTTCTGTTTCTCATGTGGCCCCATGGAAAAAAATAATTGCCCACCCCTGCTGTGGAGCAAACTCATTTTAAACGTATATATCTATATCACGCTGGGCTGATTTGGCAAAACTCCTATGATCCATGGTTGGGACAAAAAACACACTGCTCTTCCTGAATCTGTAAATACCATAATGATCTGAATTAGTCTCTGATGTTAAGCTAAGTTTGTATTGTGACATCTCTGCCACATTTGACCTAAAATGCCTCTCTGTAATCAGTTGTTTTCAAAGAAGTATTCATTGTTATAATCCCCCATTGTTATCTTTCCCAATTTGTTCCACTGATGGCATTCCTCAAAAAGTTAAAACAGCATAATGCAGTCTGGCTTATCCATTCTTATTTGGCTTTTCTGCATAATCAAATGCTTCTTTTTCCTCTAATTGTGGAAAAATTATATAACACGGCCAGTTTTCATTTGTTGTTCAATTATTCAACATATTTTGCTCATAAACAGTCTAATCTTAGGATAAAAAATAATAAGTGGGAGCCACAAAACTGCTGCTAATGCATATTCTCCCGGTCGCATCTCCAAATTCCCCTTCAAATTTGCCTGGTATGAAACGGAAACAGAGCTATTGTCAGCAGAAACGACAACTCTCAGACTGAGTTTTTATCTTCAAGACGTCAATTCAAGTCCGTGTCTGTGTCTGGCAGTGGCAGAACTAGACCGCTCTGTAAATACACTGTGGCAATTACGAGCAAAACCCACATTCATAGTATTCGCCTGCAAATTAATGGGTAACAATGGTGCCGTGTGCAAATAATTTCTGAAAAGACTTGTGTTGCGTTGGCCTTGCCTCACTCTTGCACTCAAACGCAGTAACTCTCAGAACGCAGTATTAATATTCAACATGGTGGGACTAACATTACATATGCTCCACTTGCAAGACTTGTATGGCGCAGTATAAGATTATAGACCTCCTGCTGAAAAAAATATGATGGCATACCAATGTTTTTGTGTGACCGTTGAAGGTGGGAATCCGTCACCTGCTTATTTCTGTGGATATGACATTGCTCTGTCTAGAATGTTCCATAATATGACATTAAACGGCTCTACCTTATTTTATTCAATTACAATTTTTATAGCTCATACAATACCTTGAGAAACATGTATTTTGACTGTGAGCGGGGTTGCCTCTCCACAGATCTGACTTGTAACTTGGTCTGGTTTGGTGCTGATACAAAGATTTACTGCTGTATTGTGAAATATTTCTGACCCTTCCACCAGAAAAGTTACACAATGCACAATCCTTTAAATATTTTATACCTTTATACAAGTTTGTAGTATATTTTTGGAAACACACTACACACGCAGTAACCCACAGAACACAGTATTAATAATCTACTTGTCCGGGCTAACATTACATATGCCCCAAATGCCAGACATGTATGGTCCAATATAAACTTCAAACCTCCTAAACTGAAAGAGAAATGATGAGTGTTTTTGTATGTTGTTTTGTATAATTTATAACCAGCAAATAATCTACTGACAGTTATTCAGGTTTTGTAGCTACTTCATTTACTGGATAAGGTTAAGAGGTTAGGGTATTCAGTAAGTAAGTACCAAGGCTGAATCATTCAAAGCTGTTTGTTCATTATAAATCAGGGCTGTAAAAAGTATCAAAAATCAGATGCTAATCGAAACTACAGATAATTTGAGTGAGTATCGATACTGAAACAAGTCTTATAAAGAGAGAAATAATTGAGCTTTCCTGAACAGTTTTGGAATGATAAGCTTTATCAGAACTAGTATAAAACCAGAAAGTAACATAAATAAGTTTTTTTTTTTTATATATTAGTAAGCATATAGAGGAATTATTAGACTACGTCACTTTGTGCTCTCCTGTCTGGTTCATGTCAGTGTCTTGTAGGGTTTCTTCGGGTTTTCAGACTCTCCCGGGGGCCGGGGCTAGGTATATCGATCAAGTATGAGTGGATGTCTGGCTGCTGAAGTTTGAGATGTTTCCTCTTGTCCTTTATGCACTCACCTGCATTTAACACATTTGGATCATTAAGATGTATCCCCCTCACTAATGTTCATTTAGCATCATAACTTATTTTATCACATGTTTATCACACGTGTTTTAGTGCTGATTACACCACTAGCTAATGCTGCAACTTCATGTCAACCACAGACAGCTGCACTTTCTGCACTAAGGCTGTGCGCGCATCTGCTGTAATGATAAACAAATAATCCATCTATAGATATTTATAGACCATTTTTTGTTCAGAATGAATGTTTTAGTAGCACTGTTCTAATGGAACACTGTGTTTGTGCTCTATAATGCCTTTTAAAAGTGTAGCATTGAGGCTTTGTATGTAGTGAGCAGTGTCCCTGGAGAAGTTGTTTATCTCAATGTGGAGAGAGTATTTTTTTTTATTTTTTAATAAACTCTGGACATCAGCTGTGTTGGACTAAAGGAGCCAAGGGGAGTGCAGTCCCAGAGCGGGTTCACACACAGTTAACCAGCCCAACTCTGTTCTCCCCAAGGGCCCAGAGCAGGTCTGAGCTCGGGCCCCAAGCTCCATGTGTTCTGTCAAAGAGGAGAGGGCAAGTACCAAAGACGAGAGGAGAGATGAGACAGGGAGGGAGAGAGGCAGACAGACAGAGAGACAGAGAGGAGAGAAAGAGTGAGATGGAGGGACCAAAGAGAAAAAAATGAAAGCGAGAGGGAGAGACCAAAGTGAAAGGGAGAGAGAGAAGTAGGACCGATGAGAAAGAATAGAGAGAAAGAAGAAGGGAGATGAGAGACAGAGAGTAGAGAAAGAGTGTGACACAGTAGGGATAAACCGGAGAGAGAAAGAGTAGAGGGGGAAAGAGGAGAGAAGTCAACAGAGGGCACAGTGAGAAGGTTAAGTGTAGGTGGGAGCACACATATGGTTAACCTTTACACGGCACTTTACTGAGGCATTCCATCAACAAGATACACATCATAAATGCACCAAGAAAATCCTGGCTATCTCACACTATTTGTTCTGCTGATGGCACTCCTCATGAAGTTAAAACAGTAAAATTTCTACTTATTCATTTTTTGGCTCTTAATCAAATGCTTCATCTTAGAAAAATAATAGGGCCTTCACAATGACAGCTTTCATTTGTTGTTGTGAGTTTAGCATTTCAATTATTCAACAGATCACAAACACAAACAGTTTTTTTGCGTGGGATTTCATAAAAAAAAAAATCAAAAAAATCAAATGCATATACTGTATGTTCCTTTAAATTAGCTTTGAATGAAATGTAAACTAAGGCATATTATGAATGGGCCAAGAAAATCACTGCTATATCTATATATCTATATATATATACTCACAGGTTTCTAATATCCTTCGTCTGTTCGTGGGTTTCATAGTGACAACAGTTGGAACTGTTGCCATAGCAATTAACAAGTCAAATCAACTGTGCTCAATAAGTTATTCAAAACACAAAAAAATCATGTAGCTGAAATCGATCAACAAGGCAAGGCAAGTTTATTTGTATAGCACAATTCGTACACAAAGTAATTCAAAGTGCTTTACAGAATAAGAAATACATTAAAATCATAATAAAAACAAATCAAAACATAAATAATCGTGAAGATTAAAATAAAAAAAGAGAGACATAAATTGGAGAGAAGAGTGCGGGATGAAAACCTTTCAGTTATATGCACAGTTAAACAGAAATGTTTTGAGCCTGGATTTAAACAGCGTCACAGAAGAGTCTGTCTCACATGTTCAGACTGTTCCAGGTTTTAGCTGCATGAACCTGAAACGCTGACTCCCCTTGTTTAGTCGTGACTCTGGGCACCAGCAGAGGCCGGTCCCTGAGGTCCTCAGAGTGTGAGATGGTTCATATGACACTAACATGTCACAGATGTACTTTGGTGCTCGGCCATGGAGAGACTTGTACACAAGCAGAGCTGCTTTAAAGTCTATTCAACGATCAACAGTGCAATACTACACCATGATTAGGCCATTTTGGGTCATTGTCCAAATGATATTGACTGAATATAAGGGTGTCTGGACAAAAGGAAAGTAACACCAGAACATGTACAAATATGTGTTGCTTTACTCAATTATTAATTAAGTTGATAATTGCTCAGTTATGACATTATTCATAAATCACAAAATAAAGGTGGATTTATTTATTTTATTGTTTACTGAGTGATCGTGTCTCTCTGAACAATTAGTATCACTCAAGTTTTAATCAGTGAAAAACAGTAATTGAACCAGCAATGAAAGGATCCATAAGTCATCTATTTGGACATTAAATGTAGCTCATTTATTTTTCTTTTCAGCATTCAATTGAACCAGCAATATTGGAACAAAGAGTCAATAAAATAATTACACAAAGAATTCACAAAGAAATTATGCAAAACATGTCTTAACATTTAAGCATTTCTAATGAGATAGGTGGACCTGTCTATGTTTTTTTTGTTGCTTGTTCCAATCTGGGGTGCAGGAGGAGAGTACAACATGCAGATCAGACACAGCATTCAGTCTGTTTCTGTGCTTTGTCCTCATTTTTGTGAGCACAGAAAATCCCATTTCACACATATATATGTAGTAGTGAAAGGAATAAGGATAGAAATACTGGCCCTACAGAGAACAGTATATTCTGACGGAATGCTTATCCAGAATGATGATAACGTCACAGATCTATGTATACAACTGTATATTGCAGACCTACATGCAGATTGGGACAAGGTAACCCAAAAAAATCTCTTGTGACCCACCTGAGGGTCGCGACCCAGTCTATGGGAAACAATGAGTCATAGTCATCATAGTTACAGTTCCAATAAAGAATGCATGACATTTATTCAAACATCTAGTTGCCTTAAGTAGGTCTTGAGATATTTTCTTACAATATTTATGAAATGTAACCAGTTAATACAGTAGCTCTGACTGATTCTCCTCGACCGAGCTGCTTGTCCTTTCATCAAATGGAGGTAAAATACAGATAAACCACTGTTTATCACTGCAATGGAAAAGACAAACTGCATAGAACACAATGTTTAAACCTCTTTACTGACTTAGTTTCCAAAAATATGAATAATGCTTTTGGTTTGTGTGTGCTAAGATAACAGGCATCTGCAAATAGGAGCTGGCAGCAGTAGTGGCAGCATCGGCTCTAATTGGCAGGTCATGGTTTTGTTCAAAAACATTTTATACACTGTGTTATATTTTTATTCTACAAAACATTTTCATGCATGGTGTTATATTTTTATATACTCATTCAGTGTAAAAGCTGTAATGCATTTTTCCTCAACAAAATCTCAACTACAATGCTGTCGAACAATGTAGGTTTAGGAGGTTTTAAGCTTATACCTTATGTTATACCTCTTTTGCTACTCAATTGTTCTATTATTGTTCTATCATGTTATTTTGTTTTTTTTCTTTTAAAAAAAAAAAAAAAAAAAAATATATATATATATATATATATATATATATATATATATATATATATATATATATATATATATATATATATGCATTAAAAATCAATGTAAGAATGCTGCTAACTTGTGAGCTGTAAATGTCATGTCTCCACTGAAAAGTAAAAAAGGAGATATACACAAAATCTCCTTTTACCCATTTTGTATTAGGGATTCATGCGTGTTTGAGTACTCTTTATTTGAGATTCCATTGCTCTGAAAATACCCTCGCTGTGCCCTGTTCTTACTTACATAATCTGAAAGCTATTATGAACTTCAGCTATCCGTGGGCGGTGACCTACCGTAGAAGAGCAGGCAGAAATCACTTTTGAGTTGGTCAATGGATTTAGTTCTACTATTAAACCAATTAAAGTAAGTGAGTAGTCAAATATAAGTACATCATTATAATATACACCAGAAATTGCATCATATCTATGTATTCCTTAAATGAGCAAACGTGGGTCTAAATAGTGATTAATTCTTACTGAACTCGTAGTAAGAAATGACTAAAGGTTTGGCTGAATCCAGGACTTAAAGGATCCATATTTATGCAATTTTTGGGTCTATAAAGTTGTTTCCTCATCACAAACAGACCTGGAGTTGTGTGTTTTTTTGTTTTGTTTGTTTTTTTTGTTTTTTTTTCTTCACACCAATCCTGTCTTTTTAGGATGAGTTCTTTTCTCTATTCCACCTTGTGATGTCATGTGGTCATATAGGAAGTGCTCCACTGTGTTTTTAAACTCCGTACACCTTCACTATAATCATCTGGATCATTCTGAACCCTGGAATTGCCAATCTCTAGAGAACAAAATGACATCAGGTGGAACAAAGCCAGAGGTGGGACCAAGTCTTTGTTTTGCGAGTCTCAAGTCTTTGACCTCAAGTCCGAGTCAAGTCCCAAGTACTGGCAAGTCCAAGTTGAGTCTCAAGTCACTGGCCCATAAGTCCAAGTCAAGTCCAAGTTGTCTGCTTTGAGCTTCGAGCAATTTCAAGTCTTTAAATCAAAGTACCAAGTATAGCTTAGATTTTTGCTATTTATAGGATTTTAAAGATAAATTGTACCTAAAAAAATCATAGTATATTTAGATATGAGTATTTATTGAGTATGTAAGAGTTGTAGAAATTAATTTCGTAAATTGTTCCTTTTTAAATTGACATGACATTGACAAGATCTTAGTGTGAATCATTATGGTCAGAGCAGAAAGAATTCAGATTTAAAAGTGCTTCTCAAGTCACAGGCCTCAAGTCCAAGTCAAATCCCAAGTCTTAGTCCATTTTATTAAGTCAAGTCTCAATCCTAAAAATAGTGACTCAAGTCTGACTAGAGTGCAAGTCATGGCTTGCAAGTCCCCACCTCTGAACGGAGCATTCTGAGTTTTGGATATGTAGACAAACTAATGATAAAGGATTAAAAACATGTGCGAATGACCTTTAACTTGTTCTGAAACAGGACTCAAACGCGCTCAGCTTACACCAGGGCTATAGCCATAAATTGGGGGATAAGTCTGCTCTAGTGGCTCCAAAAACCAGGTTGGAGGCAAGTACTGAATGAGTGAAGTGAAATGGCCAAAGTGTGTGATATATTCCACTAATCCGAGCGTGCCGCTGGTAGACGTTGGAGTGCCAGTTCAGAACATCATGTCCCACTCATCCACACAGAACCTGTCATTTTATCATCACCACCAGCGCACGTTTTCATTTCAACTTTTTTCACTTTTTTTTTTTTTTTTTTTCAACCGACATTTTGCTTCTAGCCCCAAAATTACTATCCAATACTTTTCCTCGGCGGTTTATCTCTCTGCGGCCTCCCAAAGACTACTAGAGTTACAAATATTGACTGTCTTCATCGATTCATCAGAACATGCCAAAGCCTTTTAGGAATGCTCAAGAGCGGGTTTGATTTCATCTTTGAAGTCATGGTTTGTGTGAAGATGAGTAATGCTCCCAAATGAGTCCCGTTCGCAAAGCTTCATGTACATTTGGTCTGGTTAATGCTAATGCTATAGGAAGCTCTCCTGTGATTTGTCATGTGAAGTGGTAAATAGGTTAGTAGTTAGGGAGAGTTTTTCTTTTTAATGCTTTTAGTCCACTGAAAAACAAAGAAAAACATACATCATTACTGTGAGCAGGCTTACATCTCCACAAACCTGACTCTTATTACAACTGGAAGAGGGACTGAAACTTATCTATCTCCATGGAGAAAGTTCCTATCTATGGTTTTAAAGGGAATTTTGGACATAGGACCTCATTTCCTTGTTTGCCAGAGTGTTGGAGATGTGTGGTGACACTTTTTAAATATTCCATCCAGTCCTTGTATTTGCAGAGGTCACTGGAGAAAGAGTGGAGTGCTTTGTGGAGTGGGTAAGACTGTTTTTAGTGTCAGGCTAACTATGGCCAATGACATGTGCTAGCCTAGCACCAGTGACCTCTGCAAATACTGGACTGGATGGAATATTTAAAAAAGTGTCTCTACATGTCTCCAACACTCTGGCTAACTAGGAAATGAGGACCTATGTCCAAAATTTCTGTCCTTTTAGCTTTCTATTTCCATGGAATCATGCAATTGACACCACCAGAAAGTTACATTGTGTTGCTTTAAAGGGCCCATATTTATTTATTTATTTATTTATTTAATAGGGTCAGTGCATATTAATGAACATCTACAACATTGCAGTGTAAATATGCCAGATTATAGCAAAAATGCTTATTTCCATCTGTACTCCCTAGGCAGGTAACACCACAAACTTAACAGAAAAAACAAAAACAAGTAACAGATATACACTAAAAGTGTCCTCAAGTCTGGTTTTCCTTTAGCCACTGATTCAAGTAGGACTTGAAAGTGGCAAGTGTTGGAGTTTCTCTTATTGATAGTGGCAGACTGTAAATATTACACTATCTTCCTATTTATATTGTTGTTTCCTCATCACAAACAAAGCTGGAGTTGAGTTTGTTTTTTTCACACATGTTTTACACACAAAGCCTGCATATTTAGGAGAGTTATTTTCTCAAACAGAAAACACTCTTCCACCTTGTGATGTCATGCTATATTACAGGAAGTGCTTCACTGTGTTCTTAAACTCAACACACCTTCACTAGAATCATTTGGATGATTCCTGGAATTGCCAGTTTCTACTAAACTTAAATTAGAAGGAGCTCTTAACTTGAAAATTGCCACTTCATGACATCACAAGGTGGAACAGACCATTTTGAGCTTTGGAGACATAGACAGACTAATAACAACAGGTTACTCAAACAAACCTAAATGAAACAAAACCTAACTCCAGGTCTGTTTTTGATGAGGTAACAGCATCATAACATGACTTAAAGCTCACAAGAGTCACTTTTGTGTAATATAGGACCTTAACATGTTAGCAGTAGTAACAGTAAAATAATAACACAAATTTGTCATCTACTAGCCTTATCTCATCTTAGACCATAATATAAAGCTTACCACTGCTCCTAGCAACAGAAGGTTAGCACCAACCATCCAGCACTAATCCTGATTTCAACCCAAATTCCTCTCCCCATCTCATTTAATATGTTTGCATGCGAAGCCTTACTCAATATAGATCTATAATATAATTATTCGACGTGCTACAAACAAAACACATGCTAATGAGGCGCTGGCATATGTAAAGAAAAGCACTTAGTTACATTGAGCTGCATTTTCAGATAGTCCCATAGTGTCTTGCACATGCTGTTTTAAAATGTACATTAGCACAGAAGATGTGATGGTAATTATGCTCAGTGGATGTGTCAAAATATACTATGCATTTTAATTGGCATTACACTAATTAGACAGACATATTGTAGTTTAATTAGGGGGTGGTATAAACACAGTCAATATGATCTTCTATGTGATTGACAAGTAATTAGTAGAGCTTATGTGTGTACGTTTGTTAAGATTAATTTACAATGAATTATTGAAGATTTATCTGGAACATATTATACATTTATAAATGTAGTACACTTTTATCTATCTATCTATCTATCTATCTATCTATCTATCTATCTATCTATCTATATATATATATATATATATATATATATATATATATATATATATATATATATATATATATATATATATTGTGTAATTGCCTTTGAGGGCTTTTTTTTCTTTCTTTCTTTCATGTATTCTTTGTGGTCATGTTGGTCATATTATCACAATGTGCGGGTCAATAAGGAGCAATGGAAATAGTGGTAATACATTTTAGATTTTATTTTGACACTCTTACAACAATATACATGTAGAAAAGCATTAACATAAAAGGCATAAACATACCATTAAAAACATACAGAGGCAGTGCAGCTAGTTCCACTTCCTCAGGACAGTATCGCAGGTGTGTGAGTAAAAGCACCGTCACTGGATTAAAGAGGCAGTCAGAATTTTGAAATGTGCTCACGGGACCATAAACCGGGACGAGGGGGCTTTTTTACTCTCACACACCTGGGATACTGCTGTAGTGGTAGCAGCAGCTGTAGTAGTAGTAGTAGTACCTATAGTAGTTGCCGTAGACATGTGGAGTATTAGTAGTAACAACTCTTACAACATTTAATAATAGTTGTGGCACCTTTTACTTAGTTCATTTTCCCTGGTTTGATTAAGGTTTGAGCTAGAAGTCTGCATGGGACAGAATTTTCAGTCCCGCTCCCACCCGCATCTGTGATACTTTGTCCCGCTCTGGCCCGCAAGTCCCTCGGGATGGGGACGTTTGCTTTCTTAAACTCTATCAAACATGGAGAAGCAGAAAGGAATTGTTTCAAAGCCATTTTAGGCTGTTTAAAATGTTTTTATTAATGTCAAATTAAATATCCAGCACAAAGTATGTATGATAGGCATACATTCATTTGTATGTTTTACTTTACACTCATATTTAGTTTGCGGGACTGCAGTTTATCCTCCCATCCACCTGCTCCCGCATTGTGCAGTCCCACTCCTGTCCACGCCTGCAGTGAGCTTTCAAAGTGTATCCTGTGCTGCATTGTTTTTCGTCGGGTCCCGTGTCCCGGGTTTAGGCTTGATGTAAAGTTGGTTTAGTCCTGTTATGCCTGGTTTAGCTCAGATTTAGTTCTGGAATCATTCTGGTTTAGTCAATTTCTGATTTGGTGTAGAACAAACACTTAAGAAGAATTTATTTTATTTTAATCATTGTTTTTTATTGAACTTGTGGCTATAGGCTATTTTTAACACTTCCACCTGTGCTCACGAGTATCTGTAAGTTAGTGCAAATACATTGTTGTAGCATGATGAATGCTTCTATTAGTGAGCTCCATAGCGGCTGGTTTATGTAACAAATAAGGTGCTAACCAGACTGGAGAGGGCAAAGGCTGGGGTATTATTGTACAATCCGATGAAAAATGATGCGTTCTGAGCATTAAATGTAGACATACGAGGAACAAAAAATGGCTTTAATTTACCATTTCCACGTATAGAGCCAGATTTAATCAATTGTGTGTATCCCTGCGTGCGTACCACCCGATCTGCTCGCCAGAAGTGGGCTATTGAATTTCCCATGTAACTGCTTTGATTAACTGCAAACTGGCGTGACAAGGCTGGATATTAGTTTCAGACGTCGTGATCCGTCGATGGGAATGTGACCAATTAACCCAACTCCAGAGTACAGTGTCATTTATCATTACAAAGTGACGCTAATGTTTTTACTGTTAGACCTCAATGACAATAGAACTGTAATATGACAGTTTATACAGTTCCCATACCCATATTGACACTTAAAGATGCACTGTGTAACTTTTCTGGTGGAGGGTCTGTCATCTGTTTGATTCTATGGATATACCATTGCTCCAAATTGCTCTATCTTACATTTATTACATTTTATAGCTCAAGAAAACAGGCCATCCTACTGTGAGCGGGGTTAGCTCTCCACAAATCTGACCTGTAACTTGGTCTGTTTTGGTCTCCATATAGAAAGATTTAGTACCATAGTGTCAAACATTCCAGACAGAGCAAGAACATTCTCACATAGAGAAGCATTTGACGGGCCCTCTTCCCTTTTTACATTTAATATTGTTATTATTGTATTATCGACTCAACAGATCTCATGGGACTGATATCTGATCCAGCACAATTTCCTGTATCTGTGCCGATATTCAATACCAGTTGTTATTGGTGCATCCCGAAGTGCGGTTGTAGTAAATGTTTTAGTATTTAGAGTGAGTAGAAAGTTGCATACCAAGTACCAGCCTAGTACTCAAGCTTACAAGATTAAAGAGATGGAATGCCTCTTCTCAAGCTTTGGCCCAATTTATGCAGTACTTTACCTTGGCAGTATAAAAATAAATGTTTGCAGAATATCTCCAAAAAGAACAACAAAATTAACAATAAAAGAAAGGTATGATACATGTGTTTTGAAGGATGCATTATGAAATTGAGGTACAGTATATATTGTTGGTTTTCTTCCATACTTGATCCACAATAATCTTTATACAGTACAAAATGTGTATGGCACAGTAGAGTATGGTAGAATGCACTTACATGTGTGTTTATGTAACATCCCACCACTCAATGTACAAGCCAAAACCATAATATGATTAAAAACCTTACATGCAGTACGACTAACAGAAAAGACATCTGCTATAATAATTATGCATGGAGTTAGTCATTCAGTCCTGTGATGACTATTTTCTAGTGTTGGCTGTTGCATATCTAAACATGTAGTGCAACCCCCATCTCGTTGGCCTTGAATAAGATTATAAATAAATACTACTGTAGATGGAGGTAAAAATAATCAACATTGTGCATAGTGCGCGTTGCTGAGATGTGATCAAAGCTCCAGCTCTCCCTCCACAGCCTGCCCCCTCCTGTTGCCATTTGAATGGGAGACCTTAAAGGTGCACCTTATCAGCCAGGACAGAGGGGGAGACACTTTAAAAAGCAAGATTGGCTTTTTTTTATTCGATGCATAAAACCCTGAGCTGAAACGAATGGATTTGGGACCTCACAAACGGCCGATGCCTCCCCCATAGCCTGCTCCCCCTGCGCCCCTTTATTCATGCTGAGGTAAGCTGGAGGAATTCATTTGCTGTCAGCCAGTATTGAATTTAAGATTAGTTTTTATTTCAGACCCCAAACAGCTCCCCTTGCCCCGCTCTCAAGCTCCGATGCTGAGTCTTGTGTTGTTTGAGGAGCGCCAGCACCCATTCCCATCTGGCAGTGGGTGACAAATATGAGGGGTGCGCATGGTTTCTTTAAAGACCCTTTTATAATGACCTCCATCTTGCCCCCACGAGTCAGGCGAGGCAAAATCAGAGCACTTTTTCATCACCGCTGCTTTCATTTCTCTGTCACAGCTGGACCTGTCGCCAGATGGATGTGTCCTGGTCCGCTGTCATCTTTTCAGAATCTCAAATGTAGACTCAAAGTGGGCCCCCGTTCTGCAAATATTCACTTTACTCAGCCTCCGGACACCAACATAGAACCGGAAGTGGAGAAAACTGCTTGGTGAATTAACACAAAAAAGAAAATTATATTCAATTAGTTAAATATTTATAAAATCACTAAAAGCAATATCTGATTTCAACATGTCGACTTCTTCTACAGAAACCCTGAGCGGCAAGAGGAAAAAAAAAAAAAAAAAAAAGGCACGTCATTTGCGTCAAAACTCAAACTCCGACCTCTTTACACAATAGTGCAGCCCTTTGGCACAAAAGCTAAACAGGAGAACATCAACAAAGTACAACAGAAAATAGAACACAAAAGTAAAACTCAGGAAAAGACTGGTTTCAACTAAAGCGAATACACACACAGTCGGGAGCAGGTGAGTTTCAATCCCCAGTCTCCTGTATCCTAACCCTCAGCCTAACGCAAGGAACTATTCTTCCACTGGTTCACTGATGCTGAAGTTTGGTATTTACATGAATATACTGGGAAAACACTTTGGCTCTGGAGCGGTATTTTTTTGTTTTGTTTTGTTTTGTTAGCCACATCAACAAGAAAAAAAAAAAAAAAAAAAAAAAAAAACACAAGAGAAAAAACATGTTTGAGTTGTTGGTGCAAAAAGAAAAACAAAAACAAAAAAACACTTAGAAAATAAAAATATAGCCCAATTGACGTTGTTTTCTTTTGCCACTCAGGGCTTCCGTATCATATTGAAGTGAAATTCAAATAAAAATCTTAAATACAGTTCCTTTAAACAGCCCCATTTGCACTATTTTCTGATCTATGTTATGATGTTCTTTCCTCATTAAAAACATACCTGGAGCTGTGTTTTATTTCATTTACACATGTTAAACACACAAACCCAGCATGTTTAGTCTTGTGATACAGGAAGTACTCCACTGTGTACACATTTGGATGGATGATTTCAGACCTCAAATTGCCAATCTCTACTGAACTAAAGGTAAGTAGCTGTTGTAAACGGTAGCTATTCACACGAAAACTACCAATTCATGACATGACAAGAGGGAATAGAGCATTTTGAGCTTTGGAGATGTAGACAGACTAATAATAAAGGATTACTCAAATGTGTGAATGAATCAAAACACAATTCCAGGTGTTTCTTTGATGAGATAACAAGATTCCAACATAACTAAAAGCTCACAAGAGTCACTTTTACACAGTATAGAACCTTCACTGTTAAATATCTTACAAAACATGTATTACTGTGAGCAGAGATCTGATCTGTGATGCTACCTGCTCTCCATGCGTAAAGATATGATTACCATACTCTGAAACATTTTAGGCAAAGGACCTTCCACCAGAAATGATACATAGTGCACCTTTTAACTCAGAGATTGCTATGGATAAAACGTTTTGCTAGCTGTAATTTTTACAAGTTGTTGTATTTTCTTGTTTGCCATCAAAGTTTCATCCATGTCTCCAAATTTCAGTCTTGACACCAAACTGAAAAAAAAAAGGTGTCAAAACATGCATAACCATGGTTGAACAGCACTGTTGTTCCTGTGCACATTTCTATGTTTGATTATCATAAAGCAAGGTTAGGAATAATTCAGTTTTGCCTACCACCGCGTACATCTCTCCCCTGTGCACTGCTTGTTTCGTGACTTTTGCATCAGTTTGAACCAAGCCCCCAGGCGAAGCCCCCGGATCTCATTCCCCACTCATTATCCTGACACTTATCACCATCATAACCACCACTGTTGCCATAGCACTGCCAAAGAGATCTCCATGATGATTATTTTCAAATTCATTAATTATTAGCCCATGTGTGTTTGTAGCGCCCTCTGGGATTGATTAAGGGTGCGTTACAGTCTGGTTTATGCTAAAATGTTCTACTGTTAAGATGGGGCTGGTGGGTGCTGGGTTTTCCATTGAGCATGCAGCAGTGGTGGTTTAAACAGCAGTGAGTGTGAGGTCCAACATATTAAGTGCTCTGTATCCTTTATATGCATAGGGAGATTTGACTGTGGCGCTGGTGGGTAACACAAGTAGTGTTGGCGTGAAATATAGCTTTTAAATGGTATATGGTTTGAGATGATCAAGATTATTTCCAAAATCTGCTTTATTACATTTTAGCCTATAAAACAGTAGTGAACTAAAGAAATTCTTGTTTGACTAAAGACATGCCAATTGATTAGTTGACTAAAAAAGGCATCAAAGCTCTCAAAACTATTACATATCCACAGTTGGGAAATAACTGAATACAAGTAGAGAAAATAGCTATCCATCCATCCATTTTCTTCCGCTTATCCAGGACCAGGTCACGGGGGCAGCAATCTAAGCAGGGACTCCTAACTTCCTTCACCTGAGACACTTCCTCCAGCTCCTCCAAGGAGACTCCAAGGCGTTCCCAGGCCAGCTGAGAGACATAGTCCCTCCAGCGTGTCCTGGGTCTTCCCCGGGGCCTCTTCTTGGTGGGACATGCCCGGAACACCTCCCTGCCAAGGGAGGCACCC
Organism: Boleophthalmus pectinirostris; assembly: GCF_026225935.1. Classification (NCBI taxonomy): domain Eukaryota; kingdom Metazoa; phylum Chordata; class Actinopteri; order Gobiiformes; family Gobiidae; genus Boleophthalmus; species Boleophthalmus pectinirostris. Next base: position 28,533,583 of record NW_026571515.1, read on the forward strand.
AGGAAACATCCGGAACAGATACCCGAGCCACCTCCTCTCGACATGGAGGAGCAGCGGCTCTGCTCCGAACCCCTCCCGTATCACTGAGTTCCTCACTTTATCTCTTAGGGAGCACCCAGCCACCCTGCGGAGGAAACTCATTTTGATCACTTAGTATTCTGAATACTAATTTGGAGTAACTGTAATCCAGTACAGTTACTTTTTCATTTGGTGATATTCAAAGTACAGTTATTTTGCTGAATTAAAAGGAATACACGGTGCTTCATCCTGCAGTTTTTTCTTTGAGCTGCATGATATTAGTGAAAAACCAAAAAACACAGCTCTTGCAGTGTGTGCATGTGTGAATTTTCAGCTCTAATTAGCCAGGAATTAATGCATAATCACAAAAAATAATAATGTTTCTAATTACATGTCATGTTTTTACAATATAATACAAGGCAAGTCGGTGTAGAAGTATTGTAAGTATTTTGAATTCTTCCCATCTCTGTACATATCTTTGTATTCAGACTCAAACTGCACTCACAAGACTACTAATAAGTATACAAAAAATACTATGAAACACTGTGTAGTCAAATTTATAAAGTGAATAGTCAAGTAGTACAAATGTTATTCGACAAAGACAGCATCGACCAATTAATCAACTAAACTATTAAATGCCTACAGCCCTAACAAAGAGACGTCTAAGCGTGGCCTATTTTACTACCTGCACAGGTCATACAACAATTACTATCAATGTCTAAATATGTAAACACCAAGAGGATAGGCGTTCAGCAGAGAGCCTGTGAGTTATGTCCTTGACTTAGTAAACTATAATTCCATTTCCCTCCCTCTATCAAGACACACATGAGGAAAACAGAATAATCAATATTACTCTAGTATCTTTTTTTTTACTGTAAAGGTGCATTATGCCTAGAATATGCCACAATATGACATTAAACAGCTTTACCTTACATTTATTAAATAACTGTTGGTTTTATAGCTCAACAATACCTAGAAAAACAATGAGCAAGGTTACCTCTCCTTAGATCTGGTTTGGTCTTCATGATGATAAAAAATGTTTGATGCATTTGATGGCCCCGCCTCCAAAAAAATTTACACAATGCATCTTTAATGTGCAGTCGTAACTGTCACAAGCATTTAGTATGGATGGAAATACTCTTTGATCATATCTTTCTTTTTATTCGTTCATATTTAAACTTGATATACCTGGTGCTTACTCAATTTGAAAGTTGTAGTTTACCACAAGAAGAACAACAATAATTCATATCTTTTCATTTCACAAAACCCAGCTAGGCATATTTAAAATTACATGACTCTATTGTATTTCGGCTTTGAAAACATAGCCCTGTAGCTGCTTGTCTAGTTGAAGTTCTGAGTAATTTAACAATTACGTGAAGTGCGATTTTCAAAACTCAAGGGCTTCAAAGATTTGCCAAGTTGCATTGTGTACGATTTCTCAATGATCATAGCCTGTGTTTACAACTCCAAACCCCATTCATCATTTAAATACAGCAGCTCATGTTTTTTTTTTTTTTCCCTAAGTATAAGTCATTACCACGCACTGTCTGTGAATGGGTACTGTTGAAATATACAGTAATCAATCATATTTCTTTGGCTGCTTCGAGGGACACACTTCATCTAACTAAGATTATAATTAGTCGTCCGCTTATTCCGAGCGTTATCCTTGCGGAGAGGAGCAATCCATGGCCAAGGTCCCTTGTCAAACATCTCCTCCCTCCCAGGAAGTTATTTTGAGCAAGATAAACCTGTTTACTCCACATCCCTTGAGACTCGGAATGAATACCTGCCTCAAGACATCTACACAAAATCACAATTCCTAATGCAAATTCATTCTAAAATATCTCAAATGAACTCCCCCGCCATGGACAAAAAAGAGCTGTTTATTTCGCTGAAGGCACGACTACCCCTGGGTCACCTGCAGTATAATGGAGCCTGTAGGATGAGATACACTGTTGTTCTCTGTAATTAACTGTGCATGACATGTCACAGAGGACAAGAAGTCACTATCTTTGTTGTTGCCTTTTCCACTTTCTCCTTGATTTTTACATTGTGTCTTGCGGGATTCAAAGTTACAGCATTCATTCATATGCATTGCTCCAATTTGAATTTACATGGGGCTTCCCGAGTAGAACAGTGACAGCAGCACTGCAGTTGAGATGGTTTTAGTGTATTTTCAAATTAACTTAGCTTCAAGGCATTTAAATATTTCTGAAAAAAAAAAAATATATATATATATATATATATAAAGGCAATGTACTTATGGGCTGTCTGATTCCATATGCAAATAAAAAGACACTTTATAGACTGGTTCTCATCAAATTAGTCAGGATTTCACTTTCTCCCCATTTGGTTAATTGTATATCTGTGTATATACAGTAGCACTTTGTTTAGTGTGTGTATTTTTGAAACTTTATTTGACCATGAGCCAAGATGTAGCTCATTCAAAAAAATAAACATACTGCATGTGTAATGATTACACTACACATTGATTGATACATACAAATCAATGAAAGTATTGTAAAATCATAGGGTTACAAAACATCCACAACCTATATTGTTCAAGACATTTAAGAGTTTTGGTTTGAGTGCAGTTGTGCTGATGTAGACTTGGTTTGGATCTGTCTTGGTTAAGTCCTTATTATTTATGTTGACTCTTGTCCAGTGGTGGATGCAGTACTCAATTTTGTTACTTAAGTAAAAATACAGATACAAAGGCAAAAAGTTAAAAGTATCCAATACAAAAATTGACTCAAGTAAAATAATTAAAGTACCATTTAAAAAAGGTACTTTCAGAATAAAAAGTATTTCCCACAGATTTTAAAGAGTTAAATGTAGTTATATTGATTAAAAATTATACAGACTTTAGTCAACATTGGCAATAAAAATCAGTTTTCTTATTTTCATATTGTGTTTTTTTTTTTTTTTTTTTTTTTGTTGAAAGCCCAAGCTTGAACTCAAAACCTTTAGTCAGGATGTGTGTAAAATCCTTCATTCGTCAAGGTAGAATTCATGGCAAAAGGAGAAATTCAATTTGTCAACTGGACAAATGTTTCGACCAAATAAACTTTTGTCCAGCTGACAAATTGAATTTCTCCTTTTGCCTTTAGTCAGGATGTTACCACAAACATGGTACAATAAATAACCTCTCAAATCAGATGAAAAATACATTTTACTTTTCAGTTCTGTTCAGAAATGTAGTGGATTAGAAAATACAGATACCTGCTCTCAAATATAGTGAAGTAAAAGAATATACTTAAAATACAGATTACAAATACCTAAAATGACACTGTACATGTACTTTACTACTTATACTTCATTACGTTCCACCACTGCTCTTGTCCATGTTTGGTCATGGTTTAGTCCCAGTTCAGTCCTAAATTTGCTGTGGTGTTTGTTAAAGTTTGAACACAGCCTCATGGTCACGTGAAAATTGTTAGATTAGAAAATTACTGATTATAACTTGATTGTGTGAAATTATGTAAATACATCTCAGTCTCCCACCTTCATGTTTCCCAGTTAAATCCTCTTTGTCTGACAGCCTGCAATAAAAATAAAGGTGTCAGCTCTAAACCTCATACGTCATGTGAAAGAAGCATTTCTTCCATCTGTACATGACTAATAATGTTTGTAATATATTTTCAGATAAAATTAGACTATAAGACATTTAAAAGGCCCATATGACATTATTTTTTGATCAGTGTTATATTGTTCCTCATCACAAACATACCTGGAGTTGTCTACTTGGATAAGCTGTGAAACGTATTCAACCAAAATAAACTTTTGTCCAGTTGACAAATTGGCTTTCTCTTTTGCCACAAACTTTGCGTGTTCTTCTGTCAAACAAGAAACACTGTGTCCCACCTTGTGATGTTGTAATAATACAGGAAGAGCTCCACTGTGTTTTTAAACTCCATACACTTTCACTAGAGTCATTTGGATACTTTCAGCCCTGGAATTGCTGCTCGCTACTTAACAAAATCTAAACTGTAGCTATTCACACGAAAACTACCACTTCATGGCATCACAAAGAGGAAAAGAGCATTTTGAACTTTGAAGATGTAGACAGACTAATAATAAAAGATTACTGAGAAATGTGTGAATGAAGGAAAACACAACTCTGGGTATGTTTCTCATGTGGTAACAACATTATGACAAGGCTTTAACTTTATAACTATCAGTTTTGTGTAATATAAGAGCTTTAAATGATGATTATGACTTGATAATACATTGCACAGTAGTTGAATTTGCTCACTGTTAGGCAGAGGCATGTCCTGGTTTGCTCTGTGTCTCTCACTGTGTCCCAGAGCAGAATATGTCTTTGAAACATGTCTCATAGTACACAACAGATGAGTAAACTGCTCCTACCACGTCACATGTGGACAATGACATTTGTGAAAAGCATTATATTTGTTACATCATCTTTCTTCCAATGTATAACTGCACATATGACGCTCACTTTAAGCTCCTGAACAGCTGATTTGTGCTGCTTTAGTTGTTTTATCAACAACAAGCATATGTCCGATTACATAAAGAGGACTCAGCACGAGGGATTAAAAGAATGACAGACTGGAGACTGTTCTAGCCACTGTCTGAGGTCATTCCTGACTCATATCCGGGTTTACTGGAGCTTTGAGTCTTTTGTTTTGTATCTGAGTGCATAGAGAAACCAAATGTTCTAAAAACTGAATCAAGGCATACGATGAAGTCAGATGATTTTCCACTTTCCCTGTGTATACTCATCTCATGTTACCTGTACCCATTTTTCCCACGTATTAGAGTATTAGAGTAGTAGTCTTCCTCCAGTACATTTATCTTGTTCTAGCAGCTCTTGAGGTCAAAGTAAGTTCACTATGTATTTTCTGCTTCTAATTATAAAGCATTTCATTGCCTTGATAATCAGAAAATGTGTGCTTAGCATGCTAGTTGTTGCTGGATTTATTGTGGTCTCTGAAAGTTTTACAAAGCTCTTAGAAACTCATCGTGGTGAATAGTTAGAATGCTCAGAATGCTTTAATAAGTGGGCATAAAATTTGGACTACTGCAAACCACTTAAAATGTACTAGTTCTTTTTTTCACATTTTTAGTCAAAATCGATTCTTCAAACCAAATAACATAAAAGCAGCACTGTCAAAATCAGACCGCTGCACACTATCTACATCTATTTATATATATGGAAAGCATATTGATTGCAAACCTACAAGAGTCTGACGTTTTCTATGCTTCGGTATGATTGTGTTAGGGTTGCTTTGCCATGTGAAATAGCAACCCCCAACTCTGTCACAAGTTTGAAAATGAAAATGAGATTACAAACCCCAGTGGGCCTTTCCTTGTTAAATAAATCATATTTTTATCTAAATTACTATGTCCAAGTCATTTTCCTTGTGGATCAAAAAAGTTAAAATCAGTGTAGATAATCATAGAATATACAAGCACTCAAGCAATCTGGGAAAAATATGTCATTGCGATAATTCTGACAAGCACTGCGATTGCGATTTGATTTGCAATTGTTTTAATTTTAAGATTCTGCTCAGAGTTCACAAACTTATCCAAGACAGTAGACAAAAGAAATATGAAATGACACACAAGTATCTCAGAACATTCTACAGATTTCCTATGGTCAAAATAAGAAGATACTTTACTGTTTGTGGAGGAAATTATGGTACTTCAAAAACTACAACTGAGTCCGTTCAAATTGTGATTTCAGTTTGATTAATCTTGCAGCCCTACAATGTAGTAAAGAAAGAAACTTAGATTTTGACAGTAGAAAAAAAAAGTATTTCCTCAAACTTTGAAAAGTGCCCCTCTTTTCCTTGTGAGTCGCAAAGGGCAGCATTTTCATAGGCTTTTGTGAGAAGAGCTTTGTCAACAAGACTATATTACTCTTAGCATTTGCTGTGGCATTTTATTTTGTCATCCTTATTGAATGATATCTCTCGGGATGGTGTGGAGATGCGTTGGATTTTAGATGAAAATGCATTGAGGTTGTGCGACTGGCCAGTACCATCCCATGTTTGCATTAAACTTTTATGAAGGTTACCAAGTTATTATGCAGTACCTCGAGGATCAGGGAACTTTTTATGGCTGATATAAAACTGGCTCATGGGCCCTTCTTATGCGAGCAAAAGATCCATAGATTTACACAGCACTACCTGAGGCGCTCTGATCATTTCCTCGCTCCTCTGTAAAACTCCCTTCTAACAGGTGTTGAAACATGCTCGAGGCCATGGTACATATCACAGCTAGGGACACAACAGCATTCAGATCCATTACGGTAAAATATTTATGATGATGTTATGGAGAGGCTCTTGGTATTGTAGAAATGGTGTAATTTCTCATCTAAAACGCTGTTACCTCATCAAAAACATACCCAGAGTTGTGTTTTGTTTCATTCACACATGCTTGAGTAATCCTGCATTATTAGTCTGTCTGCATCTCAAAAACTCAAAATTAGTGCCAGACCAATGTATCAGTTGGACGACATATCAGCTGTTGGCCTAAATCTAGCCGATATGGGCTGATAGTCCACATGAGCGTGTTATGCCTCTTATAAAGCTTAGACTCTTTATGTTATACACATTGAATCCAATTTACAGACAGATAAATGTCCTAATATGTGACGCCACATCAATATTTATCTGTGGAGTAATTTGTTTGTGTTTGTGAGACAGTACTGCCCCTGAATGCATCCCCAGACTCATGTCACTCATGTGCGCTTGTTTACAAGATCCATGTGCACAGCTGTAAAGTGATTATATTGGCTGTATACATGTTACTGATTATTGTTATTGATATGTATCAGCTGTGAATAGAGGTGTGAATGATCTGTATTTACGCATATAATTAATTACAGCAGCATGCATGCATTTACCGCTAAAGGCTGATAGTGGTTGTTTACTTACTTTCTTTATTGGCTAGTCATGCAAAAATGCCATTAGGCCGACCTGCTGTCTTTAAATATGACTGTAAAGAGGGAGAATAACAATAAATCTAACTTTAAAAAATCCCAATTTAAAATCCAGTAGAGCCAAACCTAAGTTTTATAATCAGTTGAAGATTTATAGTGAATTTATTATAGTGAATATATACTAAATGTATCGGCTTTTGTATCGACTATCAGCACCTCCAACTCCCATTTTATCAGTATCATATCGGCTGCAAATATCCCTATCAGTCGGGCCCTACTCAAAATGCTCTGTTCTATCTTGTGATGTCATGTAATGGTAATTTTTAACCTAGTTCAGTAGAGGCTGGCAATTCCAGGGATGAAATCATCCAAATAATTCTAGTGAAGGTGTGTGAATTTTAAAAACTAAATTCTAAAACGAATTACCATATGACATCACAAGGTGGAACAGAGTGTTTTCAGTTTGGGAGAAGAACTCAACCCAAATATGCAGGGTTTGTGTGTTAGACATGTGTGAATGGAACAAAACACAACTCCATGAGGAAACAACATTATAACGTAGATCAATAATATGAGCACTTTAAGCAATAACAGATTTTAAAAAATGTAATCCTTCTGAAATGAAGCAAAGGATCATGGTCTATGTAGTTCATTTCATTATCCCACATGAGTTTTTTGAGGTTTTGTACATGGCATATAATTCTGCGATGGAGCTGAATAGTTTTGTGATTGGTAATGTGATTTCATTTAGAAGCAATATTGAGTTCTCAGCGCACATTTGAAAATTGTCTAGTAGTATTAACATTTGAGAGAGAGTCGAAATATGAACAGCTAAACTAATATAAGAATAACATGAACTGAATTAATTACAGAACATGTTTGTGAAATTCTGAACTACAAGATTAGACATTTTTATTTTTTATTATTACCCAATATTGTCTTGTTTACACAGGACATTATATACCTGATCATTTGCAACTATTCAGTGTGATATTGATTATATGTGTGGGTGTATATAATGTATTTAGAATAGTATTTGAATAATGTGGCCCTAGGTAAGATCTGTTTACATTTGTGGTCAGTCTATATACATGTAATCTGTATTTTCAGTATTTCCACTAACCAGATCAGGGACTGCAGGCGTAAATGAGTTAGATGATGTAATCTCATCTTTGCTATGACTTTTATCTTGGTTAAAGGTGCAGTGTGCAACTTTTCTGGTCTGTCACAAGCTTGTCTTTATGGAGATGTTATTGCTTCACTTGAAATGTTCCATGGTATGACATTAAACACATCTGTCCTTCTATCATGTATTCATTATGGGTAGCTGTAATATAGGTTATAGTTGTCTCCCTTGAGATAGATAGGTTTAAACTGTGGAAAATTATAAACAAAGCAATAACATCTCTGTGAAGTCAAGCATGTGACAGACCCTTGCCTTTATTGTATTGCTGTGCGCTGTCCCTGTGCAAATAAAAAACATACCATACCCTTAAATTGCAATAACATTTGAAGGCATTTCATATTATACTTACATCTCGACTCATACGCCTTGTTATGTGGGTTCTTTGTCCATTAGGAACTGGAGTGCTTCTGAGACCAGTGTTCACAAAGCAGCCTGGCAGTGTGGTGTTCCCTCTGAAGCCTGGAGAGGACCAAAGAGAGGTGGTCTTCAGCTGTGAGGCCCAGGGTCACCCACCTCCCATTTACAGGTAAGTAACGCTGTACATTCTAATGCGTTGTGTGGACACTAAATTGACTTCACTCATTTCATGGAGACTGATTCTACGGTTAAGGACCGTCCTACCTTACATGAATTTAAAAGTGCATTATGTATCTTTTTGTGTGATGGTCTGTCACCTAGCCAGGCTGGTGCCACCTAGTGCCTCCACTCAATTTCATTTCTCTCCAACGACTAAGTCAGGACTCGGAATACACTAGACAGTTTGCAAAAGCCCTGAAAAGTTGTGAGTTCAGGCACTAGGTAATCAGCGAAGAGCCCCACATTCTGTGTTGGCAACTATTCCCAAGATCGAGGATTTAAAGCCGGAACAATGAGATTGTTCAGTGAATTTTATCAAGGGGAAAGACGTTATTGCCCTTCTTCCTACGGGATTTAGGAAAAGCTTAATCTACCAGTTAGCCCCTTTAGTGGCGCATTACATACGTCACAACCAAATAGCAGCGATTGGTTAAATGAAAAAAAAAAATACTGACTTACCGTTGAGAGAACTAATTCTAACGCTGTGAGGTGAATCAGGCTATTTGTCACCTGCTTGTTTCTATGGATGTATCATTGTTTTACCTGGAATGTCCCACAGTATGACATTAAACAGCTCTACCTTACATTTATTCAATTACACGTGGTTGTATAGCTCAAAAATATCAAGAAAAACAGGCATTCACTCTGAGCGGGGTCGCCTCTCCACAGATCTGCCCAGTAACTTGGTCTGATTTGATCTCCATGAAGATAGAAAGGTTTAACGTCACACTATGAAACATTATAGAGTATATACATATAGAGTACTGCATAACCACATGGTCACTCGCTGCTGGCACAACACTCAAACCCATCGAATCACTTTTTAAAAAAGCCTTACAAATATTGGACAAGAAACCATTCTCATTTCACCACTGCACTATTTTAGACAAGTATAATTTGCTTAATTTTAATAATTTTATTGGTTTTAAATATGAATGTTTTGTCTATAAAGTTTTGCATGGACTTGCCCCTCCTCCATTACAGGATTTTATTAAAGTAAAGACTGTGAGTGGGATGGGAACTAGGGCCACAGACCGGGGGAACTGTGACGTCCCACACAGACGCACAACATTCGGACAATATATATGCACTGTCCCTATTAAATAAATAAATAAATAAAATAAATAAATAAATTCCAGACTACGTCATGGAGAACAGCATTTGACGGACCCTCCACCAGAATAGTTACACAATACGCTTTTAATCTAAACTAATTTTAATCTACTTTCACACAAAACTTTAAATCATATTGTTGATCAAATAATAACAAAATGATATCATGCATTATGGATTTATACTACAAAAAAATTAATAAATAAAAATACAATAATGAAAGATCCGTCAGTAAAAACATGTGGGAGGAAACTATATATTTGTTTTTAATAAAAATCAAACATTATGATTATTTTTACTGCCGCATTGCCTGCCACCTAGCAAATAAATAAGACTTTGATTTTAGCCTTCTCAAATGATAATGAAGTCTAAATTGCCTCGGAAAGTGTAACAAATCCACAAAAACCACTGTGTCATTAAGAGCAATTTAAAGAGGCTCTATCAGTGTGACGCTGGCTGCCTGTGGTGCTTAGCGTCTCTGTCAGTCATGGTTCATTTGAGAAAGAGAAATGAATCGGCATTGGTTTGAATGGAGTACATTTGCATTGTATGGTGGGCATTGATTTTCTGTAGAGAATGCTTTGAGAGCTTCCTGCTGTCTGTACCACTGACCCGCGACCATATCAGGTGACCCACAATGCGGTGGGCCTGTTCAGATATCTCCGACATGGAGTAATGACAGAATACACGCAATATGGGAGAATATTTGATTACTTTAGCCCTCGGTATAATACGCCGATTTTTATTCAATGCAGGGATCATGTTTATTTAAAACTAACACCAAGTTTCTTAGTTGCTAACAATGACAAATGATACCAAATGACAAACAATGATTTTTTAAAGTGCATCCATCCCACAAAGTATTAATTCTTAATCAATCAAAGCTGGGGCCATTTCGGGCTGGCACTTCTGTCACTGTAATTAAATTCAGTTCGCAAAGCCGTTTATTTAATGTGTAATAGGTTGAGACGATCCCTCATAATATCAGCGTATGCAGTTGTTAATGTAGCTTGAAGATCTTCAGTGTTATGGCTAATGGGCACAAATTGAAATAAATGTACAAGATTTTATCACTTGGGTCGACTGGAATCTGTATCCATCCCACAGTGCATTTCCTGTCAGCACCGGCCTCAAGTTTAAAAGCGTTCATGAATTCATATCAGCTATATGTGACCTTTTAAGTTCTGAGAAAATGCTCCATTATTACCTCCATCAAGGAGACTATTTACACTGGAGTTGGATACGCACAGGTCTCACTTAAGTTGAAAGAAAAGGGGAGCTTATTTAAATGCATGTCTGGGTATTTTTCATTGTGAGGTAGGGTCAATGTGAAGGTGCCCTGCAAAACACAAAAGTAAAATACCAAATGCCGAATAGGATAAAATACAGAAAGTTATAAATATTAGAATTTTTCTTGAGCACTGAATGCAAATAAGAAACAGGCTCAAGGCAAATATATGCAACTGAAAAGTGACTTGTCCCACTGTTTTTGTTGATCACTTTCAAACTTTGCTCTGGCATTCTTGATCAAAGTATTTCCTGGGGGCTGTGGGAGGGGGCTTTAGATCATGTGGTGAAGAAGTTTCACAAAGAGCAGACAATCTGGCCCTCGTATCCATTTTAGCCCACCTTTGCCATTCCCAAAATATTTTAGATTAGTTTAGCCTTTATTGTCTCCTTATGGAGAAATTCTTATAGGACACGTAATGAGCACAAAAACACAACATTATGAGGTGTAGGATGGGCCCAGACATCAGCACACACAGGAGGGCCCTCAGTTTAAAAGGATGCTCTCTGTAACACCTCCTCAGCCAGCTGCTGTTAAATGCCCCTTCACAACCTGAAGCTTCATTGTTCTACTGAATGAAAAACCTCTCCACATCAAACTGAGGCCCCTCCACTGCAGCCAGGGGAAAACTCTGGTTGGAAACTTACTTGGTGGTTGGTACTTTCTTACAAAGTCCTGGCCTTTTGTGTGGATGAGTGCATTTTGGGACAAATCTACACACATTCATGGTGTCATGGTAAATCAGATCCCATGTTAGGTTTGTCAAGTAGTTGGTTAAGCTTAGGCCTTCTTTTCTTTACTTTTTTTGCACCTTAAAAATGAAAGTTTCTGAAGACATTTTTACAATCTGTCTCAGTCCATGAAAGAAAATTCATGATCTTAAAGAGGGGGTTTTACTTCTATGTGGTATTAATTACTAATGCATACCATCTTTAGATCACCATGTAATCTTTTATTGTTTTTAAATTGCTACATTCACCAGAAATGTTTTATAACTTTCACTAATTTTGACACTCTGAGTCTCCTCTCTGTTGGCTTTCTGCACTAAATCACTCCCCCTTCGGAGCAGTGTCACAGAACAATCTTAGTGCATCCTGACAATGAAACTACTGCACATGGCGTCAGGTTTGTGAAGCTATTTTGTACACTTTTACTCTTTTACACTTTTATCATGCTTTTGTACATAATATATGGAGAATTGTTGTGTGGGAGCATGGCTGATGTAGGCTTGTGGGTTGAGTATTGGACAGAATCGTATAGCCATAAGGAGGGTTCAAATAGGGCTCAGGAGAAATTTCTGAATTACTGAAACTTCCCTGGATGACAGCTAAAATCTCTTCAGGCATGTTTTTTGATGAGCACACAAGTTAGAACTTGGTAGAAAACTAAAAAAAAGAAAAAGAAAGTAAGTTGAGCTGAGTTTGAGACTCAAAAATCATTCCCATATTTGATCGTGTTATATTTTATATTGCTTTAGTGTGTGCTGTACTTAATGTTAGCATGCACTGTGAGTCTGAATCCTTGGTCACTGAGAATGCCTGTGATGTGCAGTGGCAGGGCAGTCAGGCTAAGAAGCTCTTGACTGTGGAGAATATGCGGTGTTCCAGGGACACAGAGGACAAATGAATAAGACTGTCCAAGCAGCGCATAAGCACAAAAATCACCACTTCACATTGTCACCGCTCAAATGGCCTCCTCTACACTGCTGCTGGGCCTGCTCCAGCTCCAGCCCCAAATCACTAAATCAATCTAATCAAGCAATCTGCTGTGGAGCACTGCTTGGCTGCATGTGACACCCCCTTTCCCAAAATGGCTCCAATGAAAAAAAGAAGGAAGATGTATTGAGCCCAGATCGGGCTCTTAGAATAAATTCTTTACAGTGAATAAGAGGAGCCAATTCCCATTACTTGAGAACCGAATCTTCAGCTTCTCAAATCAGATAAAACTTAGCAGATAGGAGTGGATGACACTGGCAATAGGACTATCTCGATTTTTCTGGAATACATTATCCCAATAACAATAGTCAAATATTATATTAAAGGTGCTTATACAAAAAGGATTCTTGTGAGCTTTAATCCATGTTAGAATGTTGTTACCAGAGGTGCGACCAAGTCTCTCTTTTGCAAGTCTCAAGTAAGTCTCAAGTCTTTAACCTGAAGTCCGAGTCAAGTCCCAAGTCAAATACGGGGAAGTCCAAATCGGGTCTCGAGTCATTGGCCCATAAATCCAAATCAAGTCCAAGTCATGTGCTTTGAGCTCCAAGTCATTTCAAGTCTTTAAATCAAAATACCAAATTTAGCTTAGATTTTTGCTACTAATATGAATTTTAAGATAAATTTTACTTAAAAAATCATAGTATATTTATATATGAGTATTTATTTATATGAGTATATAAGAGTTGTAGAAATTGATTTAGTGTTTTTTTTTTCCCCATTTTAAATGTCTTTAAAAACTCTTAGTGTGAATCATTATGGTCAGAATAGAAAGAATTCAGATTTAAAAGTACTTCTCATGTCTTCTCAAGTCACAGGCTGAGTCAAGTCCCAAATCTTAGTCCATATTATCAAGTCAAGTCTCAAGTCTTAATAATAATAATAATAATAGTGACTCAAGTCTGACTCGAGTCCAAGTCATGACTTGCAAGTCCCCACCTCTAGCTGTTACTTCATCAAAAACAAACCTGGAGTTGTATTTTGTTTCATTCACACATTAGTAATCCTTTATCATTTGTCAGTTTGCAGTTCCAGGCAATTCCAGAAATGAAATCATCCAAATGATTCAAGTGAAAGTGTGTGAAATTTAAAATCACCGTGGAACATTTCCTGTATTACCACATGACATCTTAAGGTGGAACAGAGTGTTTTCTATTTGAGAGAAGACCCTAACCTAAACCTAAATATGCAGGGTTTGTGTGTTAGATATGTTTGTGATGAGGAAACAACATTATCATAGATCAGAAAATAGAGTAATATAGGCCCTTTAACAATGCATCAAGAAAAAAATGGTAAAATGTGCATAAAACTGTCTTGGTTGAAGTTCAAGGTTAGCGCAAAACGTGAATGGACCATAAAATTAATCACAGAAGGGCAGAAATATCACTTACCCTTGTTTGGGAGATTACACCAGATGTTCCGTACTCTTTATGAGGTAAATGTTTAGAGTTTTAATTCAAGACGATATGCACAATATTACACATTTTCATATCTCCAAATAACAATTGTGATATTATTAAACTATAGAAATATGGTCTGAGGGCCACTGATCACGCATGACAGACTGTAATCTATGAATCATTATAAATATGCTCGCTTTGTATTGAATAGGCAGATAAACAAATGACAAAAATATGACAAAACAGATACAAAAATATTTCACATTTCATATATTTTGGTGAATGGTCTGAATGCTAATAAATATACAGCAGTGTGGGAGCCATAGGAGGGAGCCAATCCAAAAGAACTGAATAATTGAAAAGATAGGACTCATACACGGGGAATCCAACATGCATTTCATCTTTTTATTCTTGTCATTTGAAAGTGTGTTACCAGATTCACCACATTCCCACAATCTCAATGAAACATCAGTTTTCATCTTTCAAGGACTCATAAGAATATTGTATCCTCATAAAATCCACAATAATTACAGTCGTTTTCTATGCCTCAGTTCTGTCCTTTGAGTCTGTTATTTCTTACAAAAGTGAAAAACCAGACTGCACACAAAAGGACAATTGTAGCATGTTACTGACTGTACTGTGTGAGGAAAACCCATTGATTGAAAACATGTGGTGGCCATGAGTTACACAGGCTACTTTTACATGAAATAACAGGTAAGACTTATAGAAGACATGTGGAAATTCAAGATCAACACACTCACCAATGGACAAGCAGCAAAGGTCGACTGATATGGGTTTTTTCATGGCCGGTCCTGATACTGACGGTTTAGAATCCAGAGCAACTGATGGCCAATAGTTTTTGTGCAGATATGGAGGGCTGATTTAGATTTTCTACCCAAATAATGTAATGTAAATATACTGAAAACTCACCCACGGTGCTTTTTTCACCACAAACCCTTAAGAGCACTGTAGTTTTCACTAGTTATCTAGTTGCTCTTAAGTGTTCAGATAAAGCTTTATGGGTATTTTTAGGTTGCAGGTCACCCAAAACAAAATATATTAATATAAATAAAACAGCCCATACACTAAAAAGTCCAAAATATTTAATAGTCAAAATTTCTTTATTGATTATTATGTATTCAAAATTTTATATTTAAGTAAAATATGATGTGATACAATGTGGTATAACAAAAAAAAAAAAAAAAAAAAAAAAAAAGAAGAAAAACAATCTTTAACATATAGAATATTTAAAGCTGGACTGCTTAACTTTTCTGCTTGGGGTTCCACTACCATGGAGATGCTATTGCTTTGCCTGTAATGTTCCACAATATAGTATTAAACTTATATGTTCAATAATGGGTGTTTTTATTGCTCAAAAATACCTTTAAAAATATGTATTCTTACTGTGACTGGGGTCACCTCTTTAAAGGTCTCACCTGTAAATTGGCCTGGTGGTCTCTCCTGCTTGTTTCTATGGAGACTGAAAAGTTTATTGCCATTCCTCAGAATAGACTTAAACTTAGACTTTATTGATCCACAAAGGAAATGACCTGGACACAGTAGCTCACTCATCACATTATATTACATTAAAAAAAGTAAAACAAAAAATGGTAATAAACTTCTAAATAAGTAGCAATAAAATAGCAAGAGATTGGTATCAATAAGACATAAATTATATAAATGTATGCACAGTGAGTAAAAAAACAAATATGTATAAATACAGTATATCCCAGTTACAGTATATACAAGAGGTCATAAGTAGCAGTAGGGGTGTGCAAAAATATCGCAATATGGATATATTGTACTGTTTAATGTATTATCAAGGCTGCAGTATTGATATATTGGCAAGAGTATTTTTTGATATATTAGTGCTACAGTTTTGTTACTTATTTAAAGGAAGGAAACTCATTTATGTGACACATTTCATGTATTCACTGTTTTGATAATTAAAATGTGTGTGCTTGAACTTTGCACAAGAAATGGTTTAACAAAGGCTTTTAGTATCACAGCTATGATTTAGCCTTGCATTGTATCGAATCGATTTGAAATATATTGTATCGAACCGAAAGGGCACTGTATCGAGATATGTATCGTATCGTGGCCTATGTATCAAGGTATGTATCGTATTGGTAACTTCTTAATGATTCCCAGCTCTAAATAGCAGTAACAGTAGTAGTGGGAATATTGGAGGTAAAGCAATAACAGTAACTGGTGAGGCCTTTATCAGAAAAGTTACACAATTACTCTACTGTGATACAACAAATATTTAAAAAATTAATAAAATCAACAGAAATAGATCAAAATTAATCAAATAGCAATTTATGGAATTTAGGAATGCTTTTATTTAGTCGTTCTAGGAAATACAGGAACAGAGGGAGCTGAAATAGACCATGGCATATAATGGTAATAGTATCATGTGAAGCGACACCTGCACCATATCATGTGTTTAAAGAATCTATACGCTTTCTAGCACAAGCCAACAGCAGGTACACAAAGCATGCATTGTGTTCTAAGGCTATGTCTATTGTTGTCATGGCGATAGAGTTTATCCAGTGTGTTTTCATTGTTCAAGGGAGGTGCATTATTTTGAGTTCTTTTTGTTCTGCCTTTACTTACTGTTTGGTGCTATTATCTTTCTCTTCATGCACTTAAATTATCCTCAAAACATCCACACTTTAAATTACATAGATTTTGACAACACTTTGTATTTTGAAGTGAGTCAGAAGAGACCATCATGCCACCAGTCTAAGACAGAACATCAAGCAGAAATCATAGACTTTTCTTTGAACCAAAAGGCAATTCTTCTAAATATTTTTTTCTGTTGTTTATTGAACTATATCACCATTTATCACAACAAAGAAACACAAAAGCTCTCACAATATACTATTGTTACTTTTGCACATGCCAATTTTGTAGTTTTGCCAGGCTCCTAAAAATGAGAGGAAAATATTTGTCTGAAAAAACAATTCTTTTTGACAAATTCACTAAGCAGAATAATTATAAAAAAGATTCTCAAAAATTAATCAGTGACCCCAAATAATGTTGTCAGGTTTTTCATTTATTTTTGCTACGAAGCTAGTAATTTGGTTTTACGGCTATTTGTTTAAAACATAGTAATTTAACATAACATATTTAAATAGAAAAGATGACATAATGTATTTTTTAAGGTCAACTTTTTTGTGTTTTAAAAGCAGTTATTTTGTAGGAAAAGAAAACACACAAAACTGATAGCTATTAGGTATGTGTCTTCTGCATCTTCCGTTTATGTTATTATAATTCAGTTTAAAGGTGCACTGTGCAACATTTCAACATTTCTAATGAAGGCTCCATGCTTGTCTCCATGGAAATGTTGTTGCCTGGTCTAGAACAGACATGTCAAACTCGGGCTCAGGGGCAAAATTATAATTATATTTGGCCTGCGAGATCATATCGAATATGTATTAGAGTTGGACCGCTGGCTGCAGATAGGATATAGAGACATTATTTATTTAAAATTTAGTTATTATTTTATATTATGCTTCTTCTGATTCAATGTTTAAGGCTTAACATTACATATCTCGAAAGAAGAGAAAACATGCAGATGCTGTTGAAAAATTTTCAATAAACCTTTGCTTTGGCCCATAACTTAGTCCCAGTTTTTAATTTTGGCCCTCTCTGAATTTGAGTTTGACACCCGTGGTCTAGAATGTGCCACAGTATAGATTAAACATACCTATCACAAGAGAGACAAGCAGGTTACAGCAATTCAGATCTTTGGAGAGTCGCCCCTATTCACTGAAGGAATTATTGTGTTTTTGAACACTCATAATAATTAAATGCAAGTTGGATATGTTTAATGTCCATGGAAACAAGCACCAGAGATGCACAGTGCACCTTTAAACTGAATTAGCATTTAGTATAAGACATGTTTAGCATTTCCCAGACCTAACTAAACCTAATAGATATAAATAATGCTTTCACTGTTATTTAAGACCTGTACTCACTTGGTTGAGGCGTCTTAACCTTTTCTATGCAAATTTGCTGAAGATGTGTTCTGTGTTGTTGGCTTTGACAGGTGGAAACTCAATGACTCCTTCATCCTGCCCCGGCCCGGCTCCAGGTACACTCTGATGGGAGGGAACTTACACATCACTCACCTGAATAAAGATGAGGACGTGGGCATCTACCAGTGTCTGGCATCCAACTCCTTTGGCACCATCGTGAGCAGAGAGGCGAGCCTGCACATCGCATGTAAGTGTTTGCGTACACTGGTCTATGAATGTGTGTGTGAGTGGGTGAGTGGTTCCTTCTTGTAAAGTGCTTTGAGTGCCTTGAAGGTGGAAAAGCACTGTATAAAAATGTGACCATTTACCATTTAAGTTCAGTTTGGACCTGTCTGTATGTTAAAGGTGCACTATGTAACTTTATTTCATTGCTTTGAGTGGAATATTCCCCAGTATGACATTAAACAGCTCTACCTTACATTTATTCAATTACAGGTGGTTTTATAGCTCAAAAATACCTAGAAAAACAGGCATTGTGACTGTGAGCGGGGTCACCTCACCACAGATCTGACTTGTAACTCAGTCTGGTTTGATCTCCATGAAGATAGAAACGTTTAATTCTATACTGTGAAACATTCCAGACAAAGCAATCATATCTCCATGGAGAAAAGCATCTGATAGAGCCTCTATCAGAAAAGTTACACAATGCACCTTTAAAAAGACAAAATCATCATTTTTAGAATAGTAAGTAGGTGTCCCTCTTTCTGTTGTCCTGCACAGATATTTAGGTCCCTGTCCCTCATCCCACTTATTTAAAGAATGTGCCACTTTTTCACTGAAGACACATGAATTAACAAAAACAGTGAGATTTACAGAAAGTGTGATTTTTTTTTCTTGCAAAAAAAAAAAAAAAGGGGGTAAAAAAATAAAAAAGGTTTGGGTGCACTGGTATTCGGGGTTGTAATATATTAGAACCTACTGCTGTTCTTGTTGTCTTTCTGTGTTATGATTGACAGCAACTGAAAATCATATGTTCCATCACATTCAACCACATGTCCCTCTTTATTCAATGTCCAGTGGTCAACTCCCTCTGCTTTCTAAGCATTATTTTAAACAGTAATTCTAAGGATTACTTGAAAAGGTATTGAGAAAAATGTATGGCATTATTGTAGTAACACCTATCTGATGTGATGATACTTATGCCACTAGTAGAAGTAGTTGTGTAGGGGTAGAAAGTTTGAAAATAAAACTAAAGTATTGCATACCTTGTTTGTTTGTATTTGTGCCTGTTATGCAATAAAATGTAAAAAAAAAAAAACATCAAATGTGTTATTACAAATATCATTAGCATTGAAGTGCTGTGTCAGTGTGGCTGGCAGGCGTTACAGAATGTCACTATTCAGACCACAGTCTGGATCCAAGACTTTTTATTACAGAAAGTTTTAAACAAAATCTGTGCAGTTTCTCACTTGTCCTTGATTTGTTTGATGAAATATGATACAATACCTGAAGCGACTCATTGAAGGTTGCACTATCAGCAATGTTATCAAAAAATACTTGAAACATGCACAATAGGTAAAATCCTCCAGCTAATGTAGTCCTGACCAAGCCTAGCTGACAGGAAAAATGTCAACAGGGACAATAAAATATACCTTAACCATAACTTGCATATCAAAAGTTTCAGCAGCAGATAAATTAACAATAGCTCCAACTTATATTCACATTTTGTCTATGCCAACCTGTATATTTCCTGCAGTAACACTGGAGCTCGAGCTCTGGTTCTGCCCATCCGTGTTAAACTCTGACTTTTGGGTAATGAAGACTGTGATTGTGTGCTGGGCCTTGACAAGAGCCTAGTTGGTGCTTTACGGCCTTCATCCATCACATTTTATAAGAGCCAGTCGGAGGCGTCTCTGATGGCAAGGTGAACTTGAGGCCTCTGCTGGTGATGGGCAGTCCATATCAAATGACAGAGCTGGTATCGGGGAACAGATGGCTTAGCTAGATTGAAATCTCTGTTTCTTTGCCATAGCCAGACACACCGATGAGCCTTGGCACCACCGCGGCAAAAATATATTCATCCAGGCACTTCTTTGTCACAACACAACATTAAATCTCTTGGCATATAGTGGGAAAAGGTGTCCTAAGTCCCCACAGGGCTGTCGATCATGTCATATTTCCTATCCATTTCTGAAGGTTGACCTGAGCTGTATGTTGTAGTGATTGGTGCCATCCATCGCCGAGTCTCTCCGCATGAAGACGAGCATCAGCGTCAATATGTCAGCCATCGTATTTATTGCTCTTGGTTTAACTTAATTAAGTGAGTGCTGCAGTGATGGAGGGGGGACCGGGTCAAGGGAATCTTTCACAGAGGAGGTTATTGGATTCACTTTGGTGTCATTTGTAAAAGACTTGGTGCTCTGGGTGGCTTGAAGGCTTTTAGAAATGTCAAGTTATTTTTTCTTATTTCGGTGTGATCTGGTGTTTTATAATTTAATGCCATAATACCATGAAATGAAGTTCAAGATTGTATTATTAAATGATACAACAGGATACAATATGTTCCTCAAATCTAGGTTTCTATGGATATGTCATTGCTCTGCCTGGAATGTTCCACAGTGTGACATTAAATAGCTTTTACATTTACTCAATAACAGGAGGTTTTATAGCTCAAAATACTGAGCATTCTGACTGTGAGTGAGGTTTGGTCTCCTTGAAGATAGAAAGATTTAATACCATAAAGTGAAACCTTTCAGTTAAAGCCGTAACATCTCCATGGAGTATTTGACAGGCCATCTACCAGAAAAGTTACACAATGAACCTTTTAATTAAGCATCTCTGTTTTCTACACCAAAGTTAATGTTTGCAAAAGTACAACGAGAACTGAATAGCCTATGTATCAGAATCTCAATAGACGTCGCGGGTTAGAGTTAAAGACTTTTATGTTGGTTTATGTTTTAATAGTATTTATGTTAAAATTGAAATAAAATTCCTTGTTATTTGGAATGTTTTGTCAAATTGATGTACCAAGAAATGTGATCTGTTAGACGGACAGCATAATTACTAGTAGGCTATTGTCATTCTGGCTTAGCTTGGACATTTTAGTTGACCTACTTTTGGTTAAATTATAATACAATTTTGGTTATGTAGTGTACCACCAATTTGGATTAGTCTAATACTGCATTTCAGATGGCTGAATATATGGCTGAAAATAGTGTTGATAATTTCTTCCTTTTTGTCAAATTTACTATAATGTAACCTCAAAAGAACAAAAGACAGTGTATAGTGAGTCCATAATTATTCCATACGTCTGGAGCTTGTGCTTAAACCTCGGCGTAGATCATTACAAAATGGCTTTTCCAATGGCAGCAGACTGTGCATTTGCAGACTGCTTTTTGATGTATGCACTGTTGGCATATGAATACTAATGCTGCGCTGTTACTTAAGAGAAACAATGTCTGGCATTTATAAAGACTGAAATAGCTACATTTTGAATCTCTTAAAAGATGGATGATATAAGAGTTTCAGTTACCATCTGGTCATGGCTTAAACCTCTCAAAGCACGAGCCTCTTGATCCTGTTGACAATAAATGTTTCAAAGGTTGCGCAGCCTGCTGGGGAGAGAGCTGGAAGGAATCCTCTAGTTGGTTATCTCAGCCCGATTGACTTTTTTAATCTCCTGGGGTTGTTTTTGTTGTAAAGTGAAAGGATTTGCACTGATGCAGGGTGCAACATTATACCACAACAGTTGCCAGCTGGGCTATAGAAGGGCATTAGCCGTCTGTGCAGTAGTGCCTCTCCTGAGCTCCTAAGGCCTCCAAACACACATCTAAGAAGAGATTTGGGGCCCGCTTTTCCAGTCTGGCACACAAATGTCATGTATATTTAATATTTTACTATTATTTGCTTTACTGAGATTCATTCATTCAGTCAAATAAGCCAATGAAAAAATAAATAAATAAATAAAAAAGGTGTGGAACAACCTAATTGGTCACTACTATAGTACTACTATAGTGTCAGAATATTTAAAATGTCTATTGGTTTAACATCAGGCATCATGTATGCAATGATATTACATAGAGACTTGCAGGAATGTCACTTGATTCATGGGTTTCAGCTTTTCTTTTCAAAGGGACAGTCTGGAATTTTGGACATCGGACCTCATTTCCTAGTTAGCCAGAGTGTTGGAGAAGAAACACTTTTTTAAATATTTCATCCAGTTCTTGTATTTGCAGAGGTCGCTGGTACTAGGCTAGTGCATGTCTATGGCCACAGTTAGCCTGACACTAAAAACAGTCTTACCCACTCCACAAAACACCTGAAGCAAATCTGTTATTACACCAGACTGTCGATGTGAATGTCTGTGTTGACAGAATAATGTTTGAAATAAAACTAACCTTGCATCACATGAATCGTTGCATGTTGAGGGACTATTTTCTCAGCAGCAGTGGAGTTTTACATTTCCGATAAGGTAGGTCCTAGGTGATATCAGTCCGCCGCTGCCAAATTTTCTATCAGGAAGTACAACTCACTGCTGCTGCTTGGACATAAATCCTTCAAATACATGGTTGGTTTTACATCTAAAATTATTCTGTCAACACAGACATTTACACTGACAGTCTGATGTAATAACAGATTTGTTTCGGGTGCTTTGTGGAGTGGGTAAGACTGTTTTTAATGGCAGGCTAACTATGGCCATTGACATGCACTAGCCTAGCACCAATGACCTCTGCAAATACAAGGACTGGATGGAATATTTAAAAAAGTGTCTCCACACGTCTCCAACACTCTGGCAAACTAGGAAATGAGGTCCTATGTCCAAAATTCTGGACTGTCTCTTTAGTAACTTGAGGACGTTTCACCATCCAAAAAGTAGAATATTGTGTCAGTTGCTACGGCAATGGTCCTAATATTTCATTCTTCTGATAGATTCACTGTGTCACACATTTTAGCAAGCACCTTATCAACATTGGCCTTAGTCTCATACTGTTAAAACCAAACTTACAATGCCTTGCACAAATCAAATAGTTTATATAGAAACCAAAAATTGAACAAATTAAATTGAAATGGGCATTTGACTTAGTTTGGTGTTCTGTAACGCCTGGGTGGCTTTTTGCCGTTTCTTCTTTTACAAAGCTTTGGCCCTGGTGCTGAAGAATACGCACCCTCGCACAATCTACATTCAGCTGCTTTTAGAACCAGCCAAGCAACAGTGTGTGTAATGAAGGGTGAAATAACTGTATTTATGAAAGCAATGCCGGATGCGACTCCCTTGTATATTGGCCGCTCATGATTCCTCCTATCAATTCTGGCCCATAATTGCACATCATTTGCATTTTTACAGGCTCCTGTCTCACCTAACTTCCTTATCGGTGTAATTACTTTGCAAATATGTCTATCTGTAGTTTTTCTTCCATCATTCGCACCGCTTTTGTAGTCTTTTATTCGGCTCGTTTTGCCTCGGGTGAAAATGACATCTGTTTGGAGCACTGGAGCAGGGGATAGTCTGACCAAAATGCAATATGGGTTTATAAATAATCATGTTTTTAGACATGGGGGAAGGTGGAGCAGGGTTGTAATTGTCAGGAGACACAGGCAGCCGCTCTGTGTACTGATTAGGTGCATTTTGAAGCCTATCAGTGGTGAAATGTCACGTGTCAGTCATGGTTAGGGTTTCGTGGCGTGAAGCGTGGGAGAACAAAGACAGGAGCGCAGTGGGGATATGAGACGGAGAGATGAAAAAGACAAAGAAAGTGAGAGGATGTTCAAATGTCCTTCAGCACATCACACATACTCTGCTGCCTGCTCGGCGTACATGTACAGTTTTGACATGGGGTAATCACTATTGTTGTCACGATACAGATTTCAAACTGAATTTCAATACTAAGGACAAGGCCTAAAGGTTCACTGTGTAGCTTTACTCCATGGAGATATTACGGTTTTGCCTTTTGTATTTCAAAGTATAGAAATAAACTTGGTAATCACAATGAATACAGAAGCAAGCCTGCACATGGTAAGAATTCATTCATTTTTTTTTTTTTTTTTTTTTTTTTTTTAAGGTATGTTTGAGTTATAAAACACATATAAGTGAACAAATCCAAGGGAGATATGCTCAGTGTCCTACTGTGGAACATTACAGGCAAAAAATAACATCTCCATGGAGCCAAGCAAGGAGCGGACCCTGCCCCTTTTACCTCCTAATGGAGTGTTATACATCCTGTTTTTTTCAGTACAACTTGCTATTTCACAATCTGCATGCTGTAGTAGTGTCATATGGCTGTAATAAAACCTATAGGACCAGAAATACAAATGAAAAAAAGGAAAAAAAAAAAAAAAAAGGAAAATATAATTCACACTCTTTCATACAAAACACGCAGCAAACATGTATAAACAACTTTTTGGACATAAAAAAATTAAATAAAATTAGGGCCTTAACTACAAAAGTGCAAAATATCAAGTCTGTAAGTAAACTAAAAATATCCAAAACAAAAAAAAAGTCTCATCGCCCCATGACTCCCCATGTCATGGAAACTGCTCGTGTCAGGTCCAGGGCACAGAGCCACATCACTTCCGTACATTTCCACAGTGTATATTAGATTTGTATTTGTACATTGTGAGTGAAATAAACCTTTCAAATAAAAATAACATAGGTTGGAAAGCTATGCGCAGTTATATAAAACATTTTCCCGGGTATCGTATACGGCACCATCAGTCTGGAACGGTTAATACCTGAAGCCAATGTTTGGTACCAAAACCCACAAACACAATGTTTTCCAATAAAAATCATAGTCATTTCTTTAAAATTACAATGTGGTGTTATACAATTTCTGATTTGGATCAATCAGGAAAGGTCTTTTTATCATATCAATACTTCAAATTCTCTGCTAGTATTAGTATGGATTTTTACTATGTGCACGGTTGCCTCCAAGCAGACCTGACCTGTAATTTGACCTGGCGGCATTATAATTACAGAGCACCTTTAAATTCACCAGTCCACCTGAAGCACTTTGTTCTTAAAATGTATCATGTTTGCTGAAAGAACATGCTGTATTATTACAGAATTACGGCGCTAACCACTCAGCCACAAAGCATACCAATTTTGTACATTTGAACGTACTGTGCATATTTCTCAGCATTAAGGGTTTTTTTTTCTCTTTAAGCTAAAATTCAGTTCATATTCAACATCTAATTATGCCAATCTAAAATGACTTTAAAGTACATTTCCATTATGCCCCTGCTCATGAGTATCTAGAAATAGCACCTACGTCAGAAAAGTGAATTCATTGATTGAGTATTTTGAAGGTTATGAAAGAAATAACATTCTAAAAGGGCTTTACAGAACATTTGTGGTAGACTATTAAAAGCCACTGGATTGTGCCTGAGCAAGAAGTTGGCAAACTCAGTCCACTCTAAAAAGACAAGAGTTATGTCCAATGTGTCAAGAGAAAAAGATGTAAAACCAGCCCATTAACCCTGGCGAGCTGAAGCCCTGAATTACAGCTGTACTTAGCCCATTTGTACAGTATAAAAAGCTTTGAAAATGTTTCTTTTGACGACTTCTTTTGACCAATTAAGCCAAGGCCCCTGTGTTTAACCAAGAAAAGACTATGTAATGCTGTATGTGTAAGAGTGTAATGTAAAGATTTCTTAGTTATTCTTATATATTTATAATTTCATAAAATAGGAAGTCACAATAACACTGACAAATATTTTAAGTGCAGTTTAAGTGCATTATGTAACTATTCTGTTGAAAGGTTCACCAGCTGCAGTCTTCAGAGATGTTATTGCGAAATATCATTTAATATGATGATACAGTATTGATATCATGGGTTGCTGTATCGAGTATTTTTTGGTATATTTTACTAAATTATTTTGTTACAGCACTACAGATTTGTTGTTTGTTTTGAAGAACAAAAATCTTTTATGCAACACATTTGACATTTTCACTGTTTTGATGAGTAAAATGGATGTTTTTCATATTAACTTCGTACAAGAAGTGGTTTAACAAACACTTTTAGTATCACAGCCATAATTTAGCCTTTATTATTTATTGAACCGTATTGAATTGTTTTGAAATATATCGCATCAAATCGATAGTGCACTGTATAGTGATATGTATCGTATCGTGGCCTGTGTATCGATTTATGCATCATATTGGCAACTTCTTAATGATACCCAGCCCAATTCCACAGTATAGATTAAACATATCTATCTCAAGGGAGACAACTATAGGCTGCATTTCAGGCTACCTTACATCTGTGGAGAGGCAACACTATTCTCAGTGAGAATTATTGTTGTATTCTTTATTTTTTATTTATTTATTTTTTTAATAGAATCACCCACAATTAATAATTGCTAGATAAATGTGTAATGTCATACCATGGAACATTTCAAGCAAAGCATTAACATCTCCATGGAGACAAGCAGGTGAGGATAGATTTTGTATTTCATGGTAAGGAAGTTGAAGTGCCCATGACAGCTTGGACAACTCATTTTACTATAACATATTTAACATAACATATTTAAGATTTTTGCAAAAAAATATTCACACTTTTTTCCCCCCAGTTTGGCCATTTTTTAAGTTTAAAAATCTACTTCCTTGTAAGAAATCACACAAGGGACTTCCTAGCAAACCTAGCAAAACTCCTCTAATGTACACGGACATTATCTAACAAATACAAATATAAGAAACACCTTTATTTTGTTGAATTCATGTTTAAAGTGTCAGAGAAAATGTGTTTCTTGCTTGTAAATTGTGAACTTTTGGATTGAATCAGCATCGTTTTCAAATTTTCTTTGCAAATTGCTTCTTGATTTTTTTTTTTTCTTCTGTTGTGTAAAATTATTATGCTCATTGTGCAACCAGGTGCTACTACCCCTTTGGGACTGCCAATGACTCTTTGACAAAGGATACAAAAGAGAGGAGGGGAGAAAAGGAGGAGAAAAGAAAGATTCTAAAAATGTACACAACACATCATCAAAATACTATAACTAAATAAAACTATAATTTATATTTACCATAGTTATAATCTCACCAAATTAGGTCAACATTTGAGAATCATAAAAATCTGTCATACGCACTTTAAAGTCATAATTTCAATTTCATGGTCAATAGTTGTGACCGTGTGGCAAACACAGACTGCTAGAACATTGTGAGCTCTCATGGCCCAAGGTTGATCTCAGTTCTCTTAATACAACACAGTGTGGATGGTGTTATTAAAGGAAGTGGCATTCCTCTGAAGTCAAGAATGAGATGATTAGATTTAGAAGCGCAGAGGCCAGGGCTGCTCTAACCTCCTATTGTTGTCAACACAATATATCAATAAGGCCTGGAGGAAATTTCATTAGATTTGGCACACATGTCCGGACATGACGGATGTAATGGGATCAAATAATGGCATTTTATATCCTGAAGGTCAAAGGGCAATCTCTGTATGGAACAAAAAATATATAAAGATGCTATTCTTGGACATTTTTAAAAATCAATGACAAATCTCATTGAGAGCAATTGTTCTATCCAAAGTAATGATCGAACAATTTTTAAATTGCAGATCATTTTATGCAAAAAAAATGTGTTTATTCAAGCAATTTTATGGGTGCAACTTTTTCTGCCACCTTCTTGTCTCCATGGAGATGTAATTGCTTTTCCTGGATCATTTCATTAATATGTACAAAAGGTGATGCCTCATGCTCACAGTAATAATGCATATTTATAAAGTATGTTTTTAATCAATAAAAACACTTGTAACTGGGTAAATGCAGGATAGAATGATTAGGACCATACTGTGGAGCATTCCAGGTAATGCTTGGAAACATGTTGGTGGCAGACCCTCCACCAGAAAAAATAAAATAAAATAAGTGCAGCTTTAACCTCACAAGCAGACACACATTTGGTCGAATTAAAGGTGCATTGTGTAATGCACTTTCATGGTGGTGGGTCTACCAAATGCTCTTCTCTGTGGAGATGTTATTGCTTTGTTTGAAATGTTTCACAGTATGGTATTAAAGCGTTGTATCACCATGGAGACCAAACCAGATCAAGTTACAGGTTAGATCTGTGGAGAGGCAGCCACACTCACAGTCAGAATGCTTGCTTTTTCCAGGTATTTTTGAGCTATAAAACCACCTGTAATTGAATAAATATATCATAGACCCGTTTCATGTCATACTGTGGTTCCAGACAGAGCAATGGCATATCTATAGAAACAAGCAGGTGACAGACCAACAACCAAAAACTGCACCTTTAATGACATTGTAGAACATTTCTCTTAGTACCTTTTATGTCTGATGTTTATGACAAATGAAAGCTTCAGCTTCATCTTGTTTCCCAATCACCTCTTGTTTATTAGAATGGAGAATTCAGGCACACAAATGCAAATCCACCTCCAATTTCATGGCCCTGAACGTGGTGTGAATAGACTGAGCTTGGTGTAGTGAGGTCCGCTGAGGTGGAGGCCATGATCCTGGTGATACGAGGATCTCTGCACACGACAGCTCGCCTCGTCAGGCGCTGTTGCTTTTTACTGCGTCTGCTCCATATGTGAGCGTCCTCCAGGGGAATATTGATCACAGCCTCTGTCTGTGAGGGAACGCAGTACTGAAGCATGTATGATAATCCCAAGACTAGTTACACTATTGTTAGAGCTAATCTGTGCTGTGCTGTAAGGACAGTGATCAAAGGTTATTTATGATAG
Organism: Boleophthalmus pectinirostris; assembly: GCF_026225935.1. Taxonomy (NCBI): domain Eukaryota; kingdom Metazoa; phylum Chordata; class Actinopteri; order Gobiiformes; family Gobiidae; genus Boleophthalmus; species Boleophthalmus pectinirostris. Next base: position 28,562,460 of record NW_026571515.1, read on the forward strand.
GCTCATCTATACACACGCTTTGACTGGCTTTGATACCCTGACTGCTTCACCTTGGAGCTCTCTGGCAAAATCAGGCTCTGGGGTCCAGTAACCAAAACATAATAAATACATGTTGTTGTTTTTTTGTTTTGTTTTTTTAAATAGACACATTCTGAATGGACAGGGAAAAAAAGCACAGCAGACCTTGCATATCAATGTTCAGGCGGCTGGGTTGGGTGAATGGGAGCAGTGGTGTGCAGGATTCCTTTCTTTTTTGAATAAATACATTTTCTAACATACTTAAACTTTGCAACCTTAAAGCAAAGGCAGGGTGCAGACCAAACTGAGGGTGCATTTGAGTTTCAAAGGGGGGCAAACATAATATGCTAACACTAAGTCGCATTAAAATAGCAAGTGTGAAAAAGCCCTCTGTCGTCCAGGTAGAATCCATGGCAAAAGGAGAAATTCAATTTGTCAATTGAACAAAAGTTTATGTGGTTGAAGACGTTTCGCAGTTCATTCAAGCTGCTTCTTCAATCCTGGTCAAAATGCTGGTGGTTACTTCCTTATATCTGCCTGAAGGGAGGAGCTAACTATAGTGAAACTATTGTGAAACTAACACACCTACTTGTTTACAGTTTCTGTTAGTTAATTAGGCCTATTGAACTGCACTGAGTGTGGGGTCTTATTAGCATAACCATCCAGGGCCATAATGGGTGCTTTCAAACCTCGGAACCTGACCTGGCTTCCCCTATTGTTCTCCTGTTTGTTTTGATTTAGGTTTGAGGATGGAATTGTAATTAGGGGATAGATGATGTCTGAGTCCTCTATTTCTGTTTAAGGAAGGCTTCTCTTTCTTAACAAAAAAATAAATAAATTCTTTAACTCCCGTCTCAAACCAGTTCTTTTCTCTGGCTAGATCTGTACCTCACTGTCCTCAAAGGAGTGGTCTGTGGCATTTAGGTGGACATGTATGGTAGACTGAGCTCCACTGCTGCTCTCTCATCTGTGTTGGTGCATCCTCTTGTGAAGTGGCTGTTTTGTTTCTCCAATGAAGACTGCAGCGAGCACTACATTGGAGAAACAAAACACCCACTTCACAAGAGGATGTACCAACAGAGTTCAATAGGCCTAACTAAATAACAGAAACTGTAAACAAGTAGGTGTGTTAGTTTCAGAGTAGTTTCACGATAGTTAGCTCCTCTCTTCAGGCAGATATAAGGAAGTATCCACCAGCCTTTTGACCAGAGCTGAAGAAGCAGCTTGGATGAGCTGCGAAACATATTCAACCAAGTAAAATTTTGTCCAGTTGACAAATTGAATTTCTCCTTTTGCCATTAAATTAGCAACTGAAATAAGGGTGCAGACATTTGAACTAAGGTTGCAATGCACCCTTCTGCACCCCTGTAGATATTGGCCTGTCTTAAGGTCCATTTGATTAAACATTGCTGTTTAATGTGCAAATACATTGCACATTAAACAGTAGAAATAAGTTTGGACTGTACCGACAAGCTCCATCCCAAACAAATAAAAACATGGCTTATGAAGAAGTAAAGCATTTGTTGAGGTAAATGTAGTTATAATCAATAAATGCAATGCATAATGAAACTTTTACAAATGGGGTGACAGAAGCTTAGATGTTAGAAGAAACCTATTGCAATGTTATTAAAGGCCTAAGGGAGTGTGTCTTCTTCATCTTCAGTCAAATGAATCTGGTGGTGTTGGCAGTTACGGGGCAAATTTGGAGCAGAGTTCCATATTAGGAATAGGAATTTATTTACAAACAAAATAGAGGAATAAAAACACTAAGATCGTGTAAAGCTGGTTTAAACAATTTTCAACGTAAGGTCAAGCATAAGCAGAGTTGATGGAGCCGGAACCGCCCCTATGTTCACTTCCTATTTGAAATGTGCTGGCTAGCGGGTTAGCTTTGTTCATTTATATATACAGTCTATGGTAACATATCAGTTTACAAATGGCTAAGTTGTTACCTAAATGGACCAAAGTGAAAATCTTGGACATACACAAACTTGGAATTAGACTTAATTTTGTGTAGAACAATGGTACAAACAAAAATGTGCTATGACTCATGACAACATCTCTAAACCTTGCCTCTTTCCTCTGCTAATCCTGCGTCTTATAAGCTTACCGAAGATGCTTTCCAATTATTCTCTGGTAATTTCTGCTAAAACAGTGCGAGGTGTAGGTGTAAACTGCACCGTGCTGCTCTATTATCTATAGCGTGCACATTGATTGGTTGCAAAGCTGAAATGGTTCCTTTAGAGAGAAATAATTACGCCAGCCTTTAAAAAAAAAAAAAAAAAAACTGCATTCGTCTGTCTGAACACCATAAATCAAAAGACTGTTGAGTTCCCCCCACCTTGAAGATATTGTAGATAAGTGGTACTTTCACATAGGAAGGCTTTTGTATACAGTGGGTTTGTCTAACACTACAGCAAATGTCTCCTGCTGGATTCTTAAATGTGCTTCTGTGTAGATAGCAGAGTGTTGCTTATCGGAGGCAGATAAAGTACAGAATATTAACAGCACTAAAATGAATCACAACATTAGACTGTGAGTGTTGTGAGGGGGGCCCTGCAGCTCTGAGACTGCACAGCCTGACTCAGCAGTTAATGTAGATCAGACAGCTTGTTAGTCGCTCACTAAACCAATACTTTGAGGAAAGAGAGATGCTAGAGTGTGAAGAACTTCTCTGTAAAGTCATTTTTAATGTGCTGTAAATAAGTGGGCTCGTGTGGAAGAGAAAACTATAGAGATGATTCAGTATGGGATTTCTCGAATCAATACGGATGTCTTATATTTGTCTGTAAGCTTTGGATGATAACCAGTATTTACAGATACCGATCCAATATATCACCCATCCATAACCGAAACTTGTTTATTACTTTCCACCATTATTGGCAAGATGTTGGAATACTGAATGTTTCTTACTTACATTTTCTACCACTTAATACTTTCTACTTTACATTTAGTCAGCATTTGTTTTGATATAGACAGGCCATAGATTTCTCTGATTGACTGGCCCACCTGTCAGTCAAGCCCCATCATCGTCTTGACTGACCAGGAAAAAAAAATCTTGAGTGCACCACTTTTCATTTAACAGCGATCACTATAAATTAGCGTGAACAGTATATTTTATTATAATTATATTCTCTGTAGTGTGTAAAACCAAGTGGCATAATGATTGTGTGGCTGTTAAGGATGACCATACTGGCTTTGCTTTAACAAAATGTTTATTTTCTTCAGTTTGCAGCAGCACTCTAAACTTGTACACAAATCTCTTGATTTGATCATGTGGAAATGTCAGCAGGACAGAGATCAGCCGATGTGCTGAACCATGAGAGATACTGATGTAAGAGCGGCCACAAATTGGCATTTCTCTAAACAACAACTGCAGCAAATGTGGACCTCTTTTGACTCAACAAATAACTTTTTACATGGAGATACACACAAACATGTCAAAGTAGTTAGAATGAAAGAATGGGTCAGATCAGGTAGGGCATCTGGTATGAATCCGAAACCCATTGCTATGCAGAAGAATGTCTTCCCAGGTACTGAAGGTTTGTCTTTAAGCATATTTAGTAGACAACAGTTGTGTATTATATAGTCTTTACCTTTTGTTGTGTCCGTAGGTCCTTTTTTAAAACAATGCATTTTCATGTTCACCCTCTTTATAACTTGGAGTTGCTGAAGTGGGAATCATTTCCTGAGGCTTATATTGTTTTGTGTGTACCTAGATTTGTGATTGGGGGATATCACTGGTGCATACATCATCCGCTGCCTGACTATTATTACATCTTTCCACAAACACATCAAACCCATAAATTTGCCTGATTCGCTGTGGACTTGCCGACGCTGAGGGATTTTGCAAATGGCTGCAGTGAGACCCTCCATCTTCTGCTGGAATTCAGACAGAGACAGCGATAGACTGCTAGACTCTTAGTTCATCTTTGGATTACCAATTGGCGACTAATGCATCCGCCCATCTGTCTGCCGGCAAAGAACACGGAAATAAACAAATCATCTCTAATCATTACATTTTCAAACTATACAAATCTCACTACACAAAACATAAGATTTTACTAAAAATCTTTTTTCTGATTTTTTTTTTTTTTTCTTTTTGGAAGCAGGAGATAATAATGTCACTTCCTGGTTGAACACAAACAGCAGATATGACGGTTACCAAACAACCAAAGTGTTAACAACGGTTAAAACGTTTCTAAATTACACAATCGTTATAATTACCACCTTTATTTTGTCAAATGGAGATTTAAACAGCTTTAAAAATGCCTTCCTTGCCTGTGAATTGTCCATGCATTTTGAATGGAATTTCTCTATTGACAACATACTCTAGGTAGAGGAACATTTGCTTGACCAGTGAAAATCCTCTGTCCAAACTTGAGATGGTCAAACCACAGCTGAACACGAAAGACATCTCTTCTCCAAAATGTGTGAATCATTCAAAGCAAAGTATATAAGTTTATTTACCTGAGATAAATAAGAGTTTGGTGCTTCGATTGTTGATGTCTGCAAAAATCCAGTTTCTCAGTCTTTTATGTTGTTTTTTCCCCCTTTCACGTGTTTGTTTTCAATGCGAGCAGAGCATGCGTCTTTCTGATTGGTTAATCCGCCTGTCAGTCACACCCTTTGAAATCGGGGAAACAGGATATCTTCAGATCCACTCGTCTTTGTAAAGTTTTGTCAAAGTGTATGGTTCTGGCTGGTCATTTAAAAGGAATATTATCTACTTTATCTTTACTTTCCACAAACTACCACTTAACTGATGTAAAATGCACCATCAGACCAAGCCAAGTGATAAACAGAAAAACATGAAAACAGTCATATGCACTTTAAGTAATTTATTTTCACCTACCCAAGGCCTGTGTAGAGCTCGGGCAAGCCACGTTTATTACGCTACCCTTGTTTCCTAGAGGTCTCACTTTTCCATTCTTTCTGAATCCAGTCCTGATTATGTCATTATATGTCTGCTGCGTATTAGCTTATACCCATATCAGCAGCCGCCACAACAGGTAAAAAAAATGAAAAAAAAAGAATAGCTAAATAAGTAAACAAAGTGCTCGAGGATAGCGGTCTTTATTTTCCTTTGCACAGCGGGGTTGTCTACACGCAATCAGTCACCACACAAATGATGTTTCTTGGTTTAATTGTGGCGGGTCCGTGCGTGGTGGATGGAACACAGAAAACTGATAACAATATGCATTTCCAATTAAAACTGTTCATGTGGAACTTATACTTGAGGAATTGCTTTCTGTAGTGTTTAGGTCTCGGCCACACCATGTAGACGCTTATACAAACAAAACATGCTTCGTGCTATTAGAAAACAATAAAAGTTATCCATAGCTGTCACGAAATTCTGGTCTGTCTCCTGATATGAAATTACCAGTCGCAGAAATGACTTGTTTAGAGCATATTTTATCTGTGTAAACAAGCCCAACACGTACGCTTCCTCTGTTTGTTTATGGATTTTGTGAACAATGGAATAATTATTTGTCTTTATTGCTTTTGTGTTCTGGTAAATAGACTTGGAGAACTTCAAGACACAGAGGAGGAATCCGGTGAGGGTCCGCGAGGGTCAGGGAGTGGTCCTGCTGTGTGGCCCACCCCCCCACTCTGGAGGTAAGACCCTGCAAGATTAATCATGATTTTGTTTGTAAAAGGTGCATGGAGGGCTTGTTTTTCATGGTTTTGTTTTGTTTTTTTAGTCTGTTGTCTGAATAGTAAGTTTATTGCATTGCCCACTTTTATTAGATATTTGTCAGAGCCAGTAAAGTTGTGTTGATACTTTGCTGTGGCAACGCTGGGGTGTTCTACATACAGTATATCTCTAAAGTGGAATGTATTGTAATGTTATTTGAAAGAGACTTGTTTAACAGCACAAATCACCTGTTCTTTATGGTCAAATTGTGTTAAAACAAAGCTCAGATTAACATCTAATTTGAGTTACAGAGATGCAGACAGAAAAGTGCTTTTAGTTAGAATCACACCCCCAGGGAATCTTGATGATCAGCTGCAAAGTATCAACAGAAAGGCATTTGGCTGCAGACCTCCATCCAGATGACCCTACCCAGCAGGCTCCACCAGGATGACCCTCACATAACTTTCCTCCATCTGCAGTAGTAAACAAAAGGTGGCTGTATTGCCAAAAGAAATATGGTGCATCCTGGTGTAGTCTGCGCCGTAGGGTCATATGGAGAATTTATGTAGCCAGCAACTATTCTGGGAGTTTTTACCAGGGGTGTAATGGGCGTGGTATGCAGAAGTAAACCGTTTATCCACTCCTCCTGAAATAAAAAAACAACAACAAAAAAACAAACAAATATAAAATAGCCTACAACTTAAATGTCAAACAGGAGCTCTTGGCAATTGTGAAAACAACCTGCGTAGACCTATGACATCTGCAGTACTGTCCTACAGTGACTCAACCAGGACTGAACCAGGTCTAAACCAGGTCTAAACCAGGTCTAAACCAGAACTGAACCAGGAATGAGTGCCAGGATAGTCCCGTAGGTGCGCCCGTGTAGACTGTTGGGTGACCGCAGGCGAAAGGACTGGCGTAGAGATGCGCGCCCCACAGGGCTAAGCACACCTGTCGCCTGATCATGCTTTGCGGACACCCTGCTCCACGACATGGGATTCTCCCCGTCTCTCTCTCAAGTCCAAGATTAGTCCTGGTTTAGACCTGGTTTAGAGTTTAGACCTGGTTTAGACCTGGTTTAGACCTGGTTTAGTCCTGGTTTAGAGATTTAGTCCTGGTTTAGTCCTGGTTTAGACCTGATCCTGGTTTAGTCCTGGTTTTCTGGTTTAGTCCTGGTTTATTCATAGTTTAGACCTGATTTAGTCCTGGTTTAGACCTGGTTTAGTGGTGTAGACCTGGTGTAGTCCTGGTGTAGTCCCGGTTTAGACGTGATTTAGTCCTGGTTCAGTCCTGGTTTAGTCCTGGTTAGGCCTGATTTTGTCCTGTTTTAGACCTGGTTCAGTCCTGGTTTAGTCCTCCTTGTTCAGTCCTCTTTTAGTCCTGTTTTAGTCCAGATTTAGTCCTGGCTTAGTTATGTTTTAGTCCTGCTTGAGTCCTGGGCACGTGTAAACAAACTATCTGTATGACACCTGTGTGTATTTCGGCATGTCAGATTTGGGGTGGAGGTGGATGGTGATGACGTCATGAATCGCATACCCCCACATAAAAAAAAATCCCTACTACACCACTGTTTTTTACTTTCAAATACCACTGGCCAATTAATCGAAATATGGAGATTCAGTCATGTTTAATCGTCAGTGATATGGTTGTTCTACAGCCTCTCCTCTGTCAGTATAAGCATGTGATTTGGACCAGAGTTCAGACTTTGGAGGAACACATTTGATTAGTAGAGCCATTTTAATTAAATTTTTGAGTGAATAAAATACAATCAAAAATCCATATCGCCCAGCCTTACTTTCCATTTATGTATTAATTCTTTATCCATTGTCTAATATCGTCATGTATATTTTATTCACAGCGTTATCGTATGCTGTATTTCATTTTGGTTACTCATTAACTCCACAGTCACACTTGTAATGGTGAGCTACTTCTGCACTCACAGCTGCCCTAGTGCAGAAACGTGGCCTCATTATGCCCATAAAATATAGAGTTATGTTTATTTTATGGCATATAAACTGGCTAAAAGGAGCAGAGTAGTAATGTTGCAGCAATTGGTATATTTACTTCTTCAACCTGTGCTTTACTTATAGTTAGATTGGCCAATTCTCAAACGTTCTTTTTTATAACTAGACTGGACTTTCTAAGCATGATATTGTTTTGCTTGCACCTGGATTTGTATTTGGGGGGCAATTCTCATGCATAGCTTACATCTGCACATGCCTGCAAATTATTACAGATTTTCACAAAACCACAACATTTTTAGCATCTGACTCTGACGTTTCCAGTACAGGTGTGTCCAGATATTTTCATCTGAAGTTACTTTTTTAGTTTGGGGCCAGCAGGAAAGTTTCACATTAATATTAAAAAGCTGTTTGCAGATGGTTCATTTTTGGTCTCATTTGTTGTGGATAAAACAGGAGCAGTGATCTTTCTTGGAGACCTCCTGCCTGTTGTTTGTGTAGCTGAGGTCAGAGCAGTGAGTCAGACGCACACCGGCCCGTCGACCTGCTTTAAGTTTAGGGAGAGTGCTCTGTGGAGACTGCAGGAGACTGGGGCACTGCCAGGGCCTGTAATAGAGCTCTTCTCTGGAGGGGGTGGGTTTATGGTGCGTCAGCTGTTTGCTTGTATGACATTATCAATGAGAGTTAGCTCTATTGTAGCCTATTACCTATGTCCACACCCAGCTCCAAGTACCTCCTAACATGACAGTGAGATTTACTGAGATTTAAGTCATTTTGTGAAGACTAACACTTTTGTGTGGTGTATATTTGAAGTTTGGACCACGAGTCTATAATATAGATTTAATGATAGTCCAATGAGGTTCATTTGGTCTTCCGATATTTTATGTTATTAGGTTCTTTTTTCAGACCAAGAGTTTGTTTTCATACCTGACAGTTTGGACTGCTCACTAGTGCTGTTCCTCAGAGTGGTCACATGATGTCGCTGTGACGTGTCCGGTCAGCTGATTTATACAGGTGTTGATGCTGACTATAAACCGGGACGAGGGGCCTTTTTTACTCTCACACACCTGGGATACTGTCCTGAGGAAGTTGGACTGCAGATGGCGCTGTCGTCCTGCCTCCACCGGTAAGTCAACAGCTCCAAAACCTGTATAAATCAGCTGACCAGACACGTCACAGCAACATCACATGACCACTCTGAAGAAGACAGCTAGTGAGCAGTTCAAACTGTCAGGTATGAAAACAAACTCTTGGTCTGAAAAAAGAACCTAATAACATAAAATATTTAATGATAATGATTTAAAGATGCACCATATGAGTCTTCCATTGATCCACTGCATGCGTTGTTTATTGCAAAATAAATCAATTATTATAAAAATGTGAGCTTTGAAGCATGTTATAATGCTGTTACCTCCTCAAAAACTTGTATTTTGTTTCATTGTAGACTTGTAGACTTGTATTTTGTTTCATTCACACATGTATGCATAGTCCTTATTATTGGTTTGTCTACATCTCCAAAGCTCAAAATTCTCTGTTGCACCTTGTGATGTCATGTAGTGCTAGTTTTCAAATTAACAACTTTTATTTAGTGCTGAAATCATCCAAAATCATCCAAATGATGAACTCCAGTGAAGGTGTATGGAGCTTAAAAACGTAGTGGAGCACTTCCTGCATTACCAGATGACATCACAAAGTGAAACAGAGTGTTTTCTGTTTGAGAGAAGTATCTGAAGAGCCTAAATATGCAGGGTTTGCATGTTAAAGATGTGTAAATGAAACAAAATTACAACTCCAAGTATGTTTTTGAGGAAGAAACAAAATTATAACAGAGATGAGAAAATAGTTTAGTATTGGCCCTTTAAAAAAAATATATGTGGAACATTTCAGGCAAATAACATCTCCATAGATCATTGTTTCCCAAACTTTTTTTCTGGGGGCCCATATTTTAAAAGTCACAAACCTTTGCGACCAAAGTCAAAAGACATTAGTCGTAAATCACAAAATAAAAGGTGGATTTGACCATTATTGAACATTAATGAAGATATTTTATTGTTGACTGAGTGATCGTGTCTCTCTGAACAATCAATATTACTCAAGTTTTAAACAATTAAAAACTGAACCAGCAATAAAAGAATTCCACAAGTCGCCTATTTGAAGACTAAATGTACCCCATTTCTTTTTTCTTTTTAACATTCAATTGATCTACATGCAGATCATAACAAGATGACCCCCAAAAACTCTCTTGTATCCACCTAAGGGTCACGACCCAGTCTTTGGGAAACAATGGCGTAGATAATATATGTAGATAATATTTGGTATTGGGTCCTCCACCGAAAAACGTAATAGTGTCCCTTTAAAATATTTTATAAAATTTTTAGCTTAATCTTGTTTAGTTCTAGTTTAGTTCTGCAAAACAGTGAACAGAATATCTAGTGACAGGTATTACTTATAGTTTCTCCCATCAAGCGCTACTTTTTGTTGTGTTCTGTGCCCAATTTGTTACAAGTAGACATCTCACCTTATGTTGACATGGTGTGTTATAACAAGCCACAGTATATTTGGCAGCCTCCTGGTGATTTTAGAGCACACGTCCCTTGGTGCAAAGTACAAATCCAAATGTCAACATGTCCTATAAAAACAAAACTGCCTGTTCTGCTGTGAGAACTTTTTTACATCTATCTCAGCACCTGGACTTTTTGTGAAACTAAAAGTACTCATCCATATTCTAGTTATCACTTGGTATTCTGTGTATACTGTATTCTGTGGACGCGACTCATATTTTTCCAAGTCATTATTTTCTCATACAGTTGCGACTTGTGACTTGATTGAGACACATTGATGTGAAATAAATAAAAGTCCAGATAATTGCTGAATTCCAAATTGCATGTAATGGACGAAACATATGAAGACTTGATGGAAGGAATGCATAACATACGGAAATGTATTGCATATGTTAAATTATATAGGGGCTATAAAATAGTTTAAATTTCTGTGTAGAAGGTTTAGGTGAATTGACATTTCATTAAAGCTACCATCCATAGGTTTATTTGATTTTTTTTTTTTTACCAGTAGATGGCTGATGTGAAACCTGCATTTATGCTGAATGATGTTTTGTAAATATGTTTTAAAGTGCCCATATTATGCTATTTTCTGATCTATGTTATAATGATGTTTCCTCTTCAAAAATACCTTTTTAAAAACTCTATACAATTTCACTAGAATCATTTGGATGATGCCAATCACTACTAGCCAGGCTGGCGCCACCTAGTGCCTCCGCTCAATTGCATTTCTCTCCAGTGACTAGGTCAGGAATCGGAATACACTAGATGGTTTACAAGAACCCCGGTGCAAGTCCGGGTACCAGCCAATCAGCGAAGAGTCATATACTCTGAGTTGGAAACGATTCCCGAGATTGACGATTTAAGCCAGAACAAAGAGAATGTTTGGTGAGTTTTATCAAAGGGAAAGACGTTATTGCCCTTCTTCCTACGGGATTTGGGAAAAGCTTAATATACCAGTAAGCCTCGTTAGCGACGCATTACATACGTCACGACCAAATAGCAGCAACTGGTTAAATTTAAAAAGTACCCGCCTACCATCGAGCGAATGGATTCTAATACTGCGAAGTCAGACAGCTCCCCCGAAGTGAAACCGGCTGATGATTCAGGCTAAATCTCTACTGAACAAATGATAAAAGTAAGGTGTGAAAAGGTAGCTGAAACTGGCACTGTATGACATCACAAGGTGGAACAGAGCATTTTAAGATTTGAAGATGTAGACAGACTAATAATCCAGGATTAATCAAATGTGTGAATGAAACAAAGCACAACTCTAAATATGTTTTTGAGGAGGTAGCAACATTCTAACACATCATAATAATGCATAATGTTGGACCTTTCATCTGTTTTATGTTATGGTACAATAATGTGTTTTGTAGTGAGTCAAGATTGCATACACTTCATGCTATCCAGGCAAAGGCTCAGAGAGATTTTCATATTTTATTAGTATAACCTAATTATTTTGTAACTGATCATAGCTGTAATGTTACTCTATATAATACTGCAATTGTAATGTTTATCTTGTCAATCCTTGTGTCAGATAGATAGATAATAAAACAATGCCAAAACCATAGACAGCGCCCAAAGTATATAAAAAATCCATGTGACATTTACAAACTTTTGAAAACGACCTTCTTTATAATTCTATCTTTGCAGTCTCGCTCTTGTGTTGTGACTCTGTTTCAAAGCTACTTCCGGTTGTTCTTATATGGGCAGCGAATCATATTGTACTTTCTTTGAACCGTTGCTATACTGTCTGTTGTTTGTCAGTTCATTACTCGAGGGACAGAGCCAGATTTGGGAACACCCGCACATTTAAAAGAACATAAACTATTGAACTTTATAGGAGATTCCCAGATGTCACACTTTGTTCAGAAACTCCAGATGCTTCCGTCTGCTTGAGATTTTGCATATTTCAAAACAGCCCTCTTTTTTCCCACAGATGTTTATTTGTTTGCATAAAACTTTGACTGAATCACTAGAAATGCTGATATCTGGGTCTTAATGTTTTGTCCTTTGGGGGATGTAAATAGTTTCTTTTAAGGGAACAGCTTTTAATAATTCATGTATGTGTTGTCACTCATTTGTTGTTCAAACTTCAGTCTTCTTCTCCCTTTGGACCTGTCTACATTGTGACGCTGATCATTGGGGACTAGGCTCCCGTAGGCGGTGTTGTCAGTAGAAGGCACAATGCCAGCGTACCTGCCCCATATCTGTCACATAGGCTCTGGCACCAAGCACTTACCTGCTCCTCAACTACACGGCCGTTACATTACCAGCTCTACTTTGGTTAATTTGATCTGCATGCATTGGTTGCCATAATACTACAAAACTTTGTAGTAGCACAAGTAGTACTTGATACTGTTTATCCAGAACTAGTTTCATCCCATTGACAGAATTGAATTTCTTCTTCTTTTTTTTTTTTTTTTTTGGCTATTTGCTCTTTTGCATAATATCATTTTCATGACATTTTCAGGACAAAATCGTAGTATCTTCTTTTTAGTTTTTATACATCCTTTCTAGTTCTGATACAGATCGGATATAGAACATATAAAAACTATTCTAAACTATTCTATTTTGTGTCTTTTTCAGTATCAATACCTGTTAAAATGAGAAATCTAGTTTTGATACTAGTTTTAGTATCAATTGATATGAGGTCTATTTTTGACTCTAGTTAACGTTATCTGGATAATGTAAATTAATTAATGTCTTTAATGTTGAATGAATGTATCTAATGCAATATAGTATCAGGAAATGTTGGTGTAAAAATGGCATAATACATTGTTATAGGTTTACCAGTATGTGTCAGTGTTTCAGGATATTATAATTTACAAATAGAATGCAATGGAGTATTTGTAATATAGAATAGGTAAAGGTAATAGCTGTAGTGGCATAAGCAGAAGAAGTAACAGTCATGGTAGCACCATGCACTTTCTTTTTCTCTCTGTAGAGAAGTTTGTCCTGACCGATCCTTCAACAGTGCCTCTGGGCTTCCTCTTGAGCAGTGGGCGAGCACAGTGCGGCGCCCAGGGACCCATCTCCACATCTTGAGCCAGGATCAGTTGTTTATTAAAGTAGTTGTGTTTCAGAAAGAAAAATAAGTACCAATTTAATACCACTATTCAAATCAGAATGAAATCATTGCAGTAGCAGCAGTATAAGTAACTGTGGTAATTATATCAATAGTAATAGTTCAAATGGGAAAGTTGTAGTGAAATGGTAGTTATTCTACAGAAAGGAACCACTGCAATCGTCCATTCATTGAAGGACAGCCTGAACCATAATAATGGTCTTGTATAGGTCAGCCATTCATAACCTACCGAGTAAGTGTGCAGTCGTCAAATCAAAAGGTTAGTGGCACCAGAGCAACCAGCCGAAGTGAAGGGCACGTTAGACGGCCATACTGCTTTAGTCAATGACCAAGGCAATATGTTTAAATATTGCATATCTCATTATGTAGGTCTATATTACATAAATGAAATGATTCCAAATGTCAGGTGGTTCAAATAAATGCTAATAGTGTGTAAAGGCATGTAAAGACAAAGCCTATTTAGTTTTTGCATTAGTGGCTATCTTAATAAGAATTCAACGTTTTAATATGTCTTTCGTCATCTGGTTAGATTTCTTTAATTGCAGACCTTTATGCTAACATTTATGTGCCAGACAAATAATACATTATCTGAAACTTTTTGACATTAGTAGCTTTCATTTTCAATGCATTATTCTTAATTGATTGTGATATTATTTAGTTCAGTATTGTAGTTCTAACAATGTAAGAAAAGATAAAATAAGATAAACCTTTTGCTCCAATTGCAGTTTTGCAACACAAAGCTGAAGAAGAACAGCAGGAGAATAAGAACATGCAATAAAAATCAAGAAAGATATCAATAGTATAACGGGATTGCTCACATAGATGCCATTTCTTGACTACTGTCACAGTAACAGTAAAACCTGTGTCCTAAAGAGCAGACATTGTGACATGTTTAACAACAGCTCTAGGACATTTAACGGTACCTCAGTTGCCATGGTAACATCATTGATTATAATTGCTGTAATATTTTGGTTTGCTTTTTTTTTTTATCTGACTTCTAGAAATAGCATGTATGTCTGTACTGAACTGCACTATGTCTCAGATGTTGGTGTATGACATGTACAAGCGAAACATCTGATTTTTTTTTTACATTTTTGAAAAAAAAAAAAAAAACATTCCTCTTGGACAACCACACTGTAACATATGTGGATAAATGGCTTTTATTTACACCAGCTCTCATCATTTCCCTCTTGTTGTGACGGGTCATTGCTATTCTCGGTTGGTCTATCTCTGTACTTGGATAGATCCATCCCCATAGCAATATTTTGGCCGTGTGTCACCATAGATTATACTGATACAAATCGAGAAGCGTTTTTTCATTCCTATTTCAGTTACATGCAAAACGAAAAGCTAAAGCAGCTGTATGAAAAGACTAGTGCCGTGATTACTTGTGGGCTCCATTGAAATTGGGTATTTAAAGGGGCATTTTCTGACTTGATGATGTAAAATGCATGCTCTCATAAACAGTGACAGGACATCTTTCTCCATCACCAGACAGAAGCATCAGATGAGCCTCACCTGCCCTTTAAAGGATTTCTATTCCCCATGCATGATTCAGGAAGCCATTATTTCATTTTAACTCTTCCCTCAAACCACAAGACAGCTCCAGAAAGTGGAATACTGGACAGGCTGCCTCCTAGGCCCAACATATTCAAAATACTATCAAAGACATGATGACAAGATGTAATATATTATTTTACCTTTTGATCATATTTTATATATTTTTTAGTTTAGTCTAGTTGATTTAACCAACAGAAACACTTTGAAGATCGATCAATGAAACAGAAATCAGTCAATAAAAAACAAGAAAATGTATTGATTCTTAAAATGTGAAAAATGATTTATAGCAACCTACTAATTTATTATATATGTTTCACAACTTTCAGAGGCCAAAGTGGAGTTTAGCCATCACAATGCTAAATGCTAAAAACAACTAGCATGCTAACAGCACATCAGCTGTACTTCCTGGTTCGCCAACAAGAAAAACAACTGTATGTCCATACACAGACAGCATTCAGTGGTTTCATTTTTACAATATCGATTCTGGGGAAAAATAAATTTTATGTATTACATGCCCATTACATGCCCCTTTAACATAAAGTAACAGGGCGTTGAAATTGTATAATTGAAATAGTATAATTTTTGGCTTACGGGGTATGTGCTTTGATAGCCTGGTTCATCAGCCGGTTTCACTTGGTGGAAACCATCTGACCTTGCAACATTAGGATTTATTTGCTCAATGGTAAGCGGATACTTTTTATTTTACCAATCGCTGCTGTTTGGTTGTGTTGTATGTAATGCGCCGCTGACGGGACTAACTGGTATATTAAGCTTTTCCCAAATCCCGTAGGAAGGAGGGCAATAACGTCTTTCCCCTTGATAAAATTCTTTGTTCTTTCTGGTTTTAAATCCTTGATCTGGGGAATGGTTACCAACACAGAATACATGTCTTTGTCCATCTCGACCACTTTGTTACTGTTGTGCTCTTGCACACCGTCTAATGATTTCCGATTCCTGACCTAGTAGCTAGAGAGAAATGATATTGAGTGGAGGCACTAGGTGATTGCTTTGATATTTTTTTAACCAGTAGTATTTGTTGTAGTAGTAACAGTATAGTAATTGCATAGACTGTATTAAGAATTCAGTAGGCATATTACTGAAAGTTGCAGTACTCCATTCTGCAGTCTGCAAGAAAAAAAAAAGATAGAAGGAACAAACTTTTAAATGTACTTTGGTATTTGAATATCAGTTCACCTACTTTTCACAGATACTTCTTACTTCATATTTTCATATTTTTGGTACTTCTACTGCCTTTATATTTGTATTCAGTGTCTGTGTATACCATGTCTCTTTGAACCACCCTGAATAGCAGTGGTTAGTCCAGGACCTAATGCATCTGACCTCCTTTTCCTAATGGAAGACAGCCTTTTAGACTTACTCAAGGCTGAAATCACTTGTTCTGTCTCCAGTCCATCTACCCCAAAACACAGTGCACTGGCTGGACTCTAACCACATACATCGCTGCCAGGGGTTTCAACAGTGAGCGTGACCCAGGCCACTCCACAATGAGCTGCTTCTGCTCCGTGAATACAGATGCTTCCAGGTCTAATGGGGCTGCTTAGTCCTGCTCAGATTAAATTTAAGTAAAGGATTTGAGGCTAAATCTGAGATGGCTGTTAAGAGGATGTCATATTGTCATATTTTAGAGTTGGGGAATATGATGATGGAAATTTAATTGTGATCTGATCCCTGTGACAATACGCTTTTTGGGGTCCTATTATGATTCTGTGTTTCTCTGTTTAATGCGGCAAAACTTAATCCCGCTCTTGGTCAGTTTCAGTCATGCTCTGAGTGCTCTGAAATCCGTTACAGTTATAGTTGTAGTTAACCTGTCGCAGATTTTTACTGCCTTAAAAACAATTTACAATGCCAAAGTTATCCCCCAAATTACCAAATGCATTCCAAACATCCTATTTAATCACAGTGATGAGTTTCACTATCAAGGACGAAGCAGAGTGGAGTTTTGCTGTGAAAGTAAAGCTTACAACAACTAGCATGCTACTGCACACTTCTGGATTATGGCACAGTAAAATGCTTTCTAATTAAATGCAGACAATTCAGTCTGTTTATTCGATTCGATTTGGGAGTGCAGATGTGGTTTCAGATTATAGCCATCTATCAATAAAACAGCATTTATTGGCATTCAGAAAGTATTTTGCCACCATCTTGAAACTTCCTTGTCTCTTGATGCAAACAGATGGCAGTGTCTTTCATGTATTTTGGGGGTTTTTTTTAACACAAAATGTGAAAATGAATGCAAATTTTTTCACTTTTTGAGTCTAAAATGTAACACATTCCTACTATTCAAAGTATGCAATGTTCATTTCAAATCCAAAGTTTGCAGACTCTTTCTTCTTGAGTGCAGTAGACGCGTGTTGTGCTGCTGTCCTTGGCCTGTCATGTTTTATTTCTCTGCTCTGCTCAGATCATTAAGAGGGGATTGATGCTGCCTGTTCATTATACAGGAGCTAAATGGAACCACAATGAAAATGTGCCACTCACTGTCACTCACCATTGCATTATTCCATTACTGCTTATCCACAAAGAGCTCTTAAGTCAAATCATCGCAGACAGCCACGGCTTCCCCACTTCCTATTTCCTGCTTCCTAATTCCCACCATAAATCTTTTACTAATCTATTAGTAACCTCTTATTTGCTGTTGTTCCACTTTGTTGCACTCTGCACCTTTGGAAGATATACTTTTAAAAACACATTAAAAATACATATAGCTGTTAGGAGCAAAGTACGGATTTATTATTTAGGGGAGAGGGGGTATTACTTGCACCTCCCAGAGTGGGCTATGGCTCGTGACCATATGGACTGTAAAAACTGCTATGTCAGGGTTTAATAGAAGTACAAACAACTACTTTAAAGTGCCCATATTAGGCTGTTTTCTGATCTCTGCTATAATGTGGTTCCTCATCACAAACATACCTGGAGTTGTGTTTTGTTTCATTCAATCATGTTTAACACACAAACCCTGTATGTTTAGGCTGAGTTCTTCTCTCAAACAGAAAACACTCTGTTCCACCTTGATGTCATGTGGTAATACAGAAAGTGCTCCACTGTGTTTTCAACTCCATACACCTTCATTAGAATCATTTGTATCATTTCAGCCCTGGAATTGCTGATATCTATACTGAACTAAAGGTAAAAAGAGTAGTTAATTTGAAAACTGCCGCTTCATGACTCACTTCAGGTTTGGAGATGCAGACATACCAATGATAAAGGGTTACTCAAACATGTGTGAATGAAATAAAACACTCCAGGTCTGTTTTTGAGGAGATAACACCATTATGAAATGGCTTAAAGCTCACAAGAGTCAATTTTGTGCAATAAAAGACCTTTAATGGTACTTGAAGCAGTGTTTATTTTGTGTTCAATATTGTTGAAACCAATTACTAGTTTGTGAATTTTATTAACTGACAATAAAACTTTCAGATTATGATTATGAACATCACAGAACAGTCAATGGCTGTCTGGCAAAAAGTGATAGTATAATTTTTGTATTTTTACCATATCCTGAATGGGACAGTGCTCATTTAAAACACATTACAAGTGACATTTATTTTTTTTAAATATTGTTGACGATTACAAGCATCAACTTGTGTTTTTTGCTGTCCAAAATAAAACTACCTAAAACATTTCTGAGTGATATACAAAATAGTCATTATGTTTGTCCTCAATAATACATTTAGGGAAAAGTGAGAAGGTTGTTATTGAGAATGACTCATGTCTGATTTTATTGTTCAATTTCCTTGTAATCGAAATACATAATTACAAACATAACCAGGTCCAAAATGAGTATGAAAGCACAATCATGACAGCACATGACAGGAGCGGCAGGAGCAGATGTGGTGAAAGCATTAGCACGACAGGTGCGATTGTGGCTCATAGTGAACGGGGAGGATCTCAGGGTCACAATGACTCCTCACTCACACACCTGCTCTGACAATAACAGCTCTGCAAGTGCCAAGGAACACGCTCACTCCAGCTTTCAATATTCAACTCTTATTGGATCCAGCGGTGCAGTGCATTTACAGCTACTGACTTACAGTTACGTGGATAACCTTTCAGAAGAAATTATACTTCTCGGAGGAGTTTTATCACACGGTAATTTTTAAAACTTTTACTTTACTTGTAATTTTATTATCATGTAACAAAAATATTAATATAAACAAAATTGAAATGTACACCCTATACAGATATATTATGGCTCTTTTCCATTTTAATAATTTATGTCAAAGTATAATTCTAATATATGTAATAATACACTCCAGAAAATAACATTAAAAAACATTAATTAAAAAAAGGTGGCATAATAATCCATGTTGTTTTTCAAAATAAAACCAAAAATAAGAAAACGAAAAAAAAAAAAAAAATGGAAAAAACAAATGTCCTGTTTCTGTGACTTAAACTGCGATGCAAGACTGAACCAGGACTAAAACAGGTCTAAACGAGAACTGAACATGGACTAAACCGGATCCCGGTCTTAGTCCCAGTCTCAGTCCCGGTCCTGGTCTGACCTCGGTCTCAGTGATGGTTCAGTCTGGCAACACAATTTAAGTCACTGAAACAGGAAACGGCTGTTATCCGTTTTTTTCCATTATTCATTTAAACACAGAATTGGAAACTGAAAAAACTACTTGTTATCTGTTTTTTCATTTTGTTTTTTGACACAAATAATGAAACAAACTGTTGATTTTTCATTTTCTTATTTTTGGTTTTATTTTGAAAAACAAACAGACATATTATACACGGATTCATTAAACTGCACCAAGACCTTTGACCTTTTACCTCGGGATCACTAAAGTATCTCTCTCTCTCTCTCAAGTATCTCTTTCTCTGTCTCTTTGTCGAGTTACATCATCATTGTATGATTCGTTTGGTTTGAAGTGGTCCAAAGTTATCCCTCTTATCTTTTGCAAAAAAAGCTTCCTAATACCTAACTCACTGCATTCAGTTTAAAAGTGCTTTGTGCAACCTCCACAGACCAGAGCAGTGTTTTGCTGTCATGAAAAAGCTAACAACAACTAGCATGCTAACGTCCTTTTCCTGATATCGGGCAATGAAATGCTTTATAATTAGATGTAGACAGCACTCAGGGGCCTCAAGATCTGTTAACACTATATATCTGTACTGGGGCAAGACAAATGTTCCTCAAATACAAGAGAAAGATCTGGTACAGAGCCTTTAAGCGATTGCATATTAAAGCAGTACATTTTTGGTCTATTCTACCCTCCTCTAATAGTGCAAGGCCAGCAGATCTATAGCGTCTTTGACTTCTTTGACTCCGTGACATCCAAAAGCATAGAGACTCGGGATCATAGTCCAACTCACGTTTCAATTATTCCCTCCACTGTTGTGTCGACTCATCGTTTAGACAAGTTTTTACCATCGGCCAAGATTGCTTTTGGGACAGGGATGCAATATGGTCCAGGGCAATCTATCCTTGTGTCAATATGTCAAAACACTATCATTCCTTTTCTTATAATCTTGCTGATTGTTACTGCTAAACTCTCTCGCCACAGTCCATTTGCTTCTCAGCATAGAGTTTGCCAAAAGCTTGTTATCCCCGTGATGAATCGAATACTGGGCTTTCTATATTGAAAATGGGTATTATGCCACTGCATCTAGTCCTAAATGTATTATCTATGGCTCATTTAAAAGTTTAGTGCACTGGAGCAAACTAACTTCTGTCCCATTGTGAGAAAGTTAGACGGGCCACTTACTGCTTTTGTCTGCAAGTTCTACCTCTGCTCCCCTGCTCCGACCTCTTGCATGAAATACAAGATCTATTTATTCTATAGCCCCAGTTTCAATGTGTATTCTTTGATCAATGAACGTGCAATGAATGGCATTTAATTTTTTGGTTTGTCCTTCTGATACACAAGGCACTGTACCAGATTTTTACTGTCTTGTTACCTTACTCATTCTGAGTATCCTAAATTTTCACCACAAATTCTCAGAGACCAGGGAGAAGTTTTGTTGCGACGGTACAGCTAACAGTCCACACTTTCTGATTATCACACAATAAAACACTTTCTAATTAGATGCAGCCACATTTCTGTATATCTGTACTGGGCCAAGACATATTTTGCTAAAATACAAGTGGAAAAATCTAGTACGGCACTTTTATTGGTTGATTTTTTCTTATCCATTACTGTTACTGTCTGACAATTTGCGTATTCACACTTGTCCTGATTCGTTTCTGGATGGAGTCCAATTTAGTTCTAATGTTGACTTGTTTTAGCCATGTTCTAGTCTGGGTATAGTTCTGGTCTAGTCCAGGTTTAGTTCTTTACAGCTTAATCCTAGTTCTAATGTGGTCTATGTGCAAGTTTAATCACACCCTATATCTGACTACAAGGCTACATCAGAAATTGATTAGGCCTATATTTCCCAGCAGTATGTACGGTTCTTCATTTCCCCCCTGTTGCTATAGTAACATTTGCATCCTCAAAAACCCTTCCAAGGCATCATTCTCCTTCCACCCTCACTACTCCATCACTGAAATCACTGACATAGTTATTGAGGGCATCTATTGAGTCCAGCGGTGGGTAAGAGTAATCGCTGTTTAATTATAAATTGTGTTTTTAATCATCGCCGGCTGGCACTCACTCCAGACCACTAATTGCTTTATCCCCATAGGCATCTCTATTCACACTCAAGTGATGGTGCACTTATTCAAACACATTCACTCAGATGGCTTTAAGTGGCACGTGAATACAGACCATGGATTGGACTGACCCGGTGTGTTTCTTCCACTGTTTACAGAGCTTACCTTCACTTGGATCTTCAACCACTACCCCTCCTTCGTTACCCAGGATACACGACGCTTCGTGTCCCAGAAGACGGGGAACCTGTACATCGCCAAAGTGGAGCCGTCTGACGTGGGCAACTACACCTGTGTGGTTACCAACACCGTCACCAAGACCAGTGTCCAAGGCCCACCCACTCCGCTCATACTCAGGGTGGATGGTATGAGAGCTTTTTGTTTATATATAATTACAGTCTTCAGATTACAGCCTGCAAACTCCAACAGCACATAGCATAAATTATTATTATTATTATTATTATTATTGAGTATGTACTTCAAAAAAGACTGAAACTTTGCAATTGATCAGGAATTTGCAGACTGTTTTCTAGACATGAAGAGACAATACACAATGTGAAACCTGATATCCATCGCACAATAAAAAAAAACAAAAAACAAAAAAACAACAAAAAACAAAACATGTTTATTTGTTATTCAGAATGGACTCTTGTCCAGGAACTGGACTTGTGTTTTGTTTCATTCACATGCTTTAGTAACCCTTTAGTTTTAGTATGTCTACATCTCAAAATGCTCTGATAAACCTTGTAGTTTTCAAGTTTCCTTTAATTCAGTAGAGATGAGTAATTTCAGGGAGGAAATTATCCAAATAATTCCAGTGAAAGTGTGTGGAGTTGAAAAACTCAGTAGAACCTTTCCTGTATTAGCACATGACATCACAAGGTGGAACAGGTGTTTTTTTTTTCCCACTTGATGGAAAACTCATCTTAAATATGCTGTTTGTGTGTTGAACATGTGCAAATGAAACATACACAAGTCTTGATGCGGAAACAACATTATAATATAAATAAGATAGATCAGTGTAATATGCGCCCATTAAGCTTTAAACAGTATTTGTAGTAGTAGAAGTAGCAGTATTGCAAATGTGTTCATATTCCTCATTGCAAAAAAAAAAAAAAATTAAATAAATAACTTACTGAAAGAGAGATCCTATTATAACTTTTTTTTGTCTTCAATGAGTGAAAACATCTTACAATTCCAGCTGATTGTTCTTATAAATCTAACAATACCTTAATTTCATTTTGTGACCTGGTTTTACAATGCAATCAAAGCCATACATAGTCTCATTAGTCTCCCTCCGTATTTACACTCACCAAAACAGCCTGTGCTAAGAAATGAAAGTTAAGAAAAGAGTCGTCTTATTATATTTGAAAGAGGAGAAATAAATCTGTGTGGCTTTACTCCTCAGTCTGTCAAAGAGATGGAGTCTGGGCTTAAACAATACATCACATCGCATCATCAAAGTTCACTTTCAAGTCTATCTAATGCTGCATTGGAAAGAAACTCAAAGCAATAGTATCACAGAGTTAAGATGCGGCGAATCACTGGCAATAATTACAATCTTTTGATGCTCTGTGTGAGAGACTGTAGGGGTCTATTTGATACTGATGGACTTATCTCAACACACTATGATGAATATTATTTTACTTTGTTTGTTTTATGATGGAAAATTTTG
The DNA here is from genome assembly GCF_026225935.1 of Boleophthalmus pectinirostris. Taxonomy (NCBI): domain Eukaryota; kingdom Metazoa; phylum Chordata; class Actinopteri; order Gobiiformes; family Gobiidae; genus Boleophthalmus; species Boleophthalmus pectinirostris. The sequence continues at coordinate 28,585,577 of NW_026571515.1, forward strand.
ACTGTGGAAAGTGATAATAAGATATGATTGATTTTTGAGAATTATTATAGTGCTGGATTGTAAATGTAGGTTTTGTAAATTATATATTGTGTAGAGGATTCTGGGCAAAAAAGTAAGAACATTCATTGTACAAATAAATGTGAAAAATATATTGAATTTTATGAATCATATTATATTTATTAGGGATGCACCGATACAATAATGGTTTTGAATATATGTGCTTATACGGTATCGGTTCCATGATATCGATTAAGCTGAAATCCTGGTTGGGCCTTTAATTGAACATAAAAAGACTATTTATAGGCTGATTTTGGTCTAGAACATCTTATAATGTTTTAATCTGTATTCATACAAAGTTGTTCAGTAGTTATGTATGGGAAAAATAACCATTCACATCACTGGTATCATTAGTATCGGGTATCAGCAGATAATTAGAGTTAAAGTATCGGTACAGGAACTGAAAAAGCTGGATCGTGTATCCCTAATATTTATACCAACACACATATATTGCATAAAAATTACCAAATGTGATATTGCAGAATATTTCTGTTAGTTAACATGATTATTATTATTATTATATATATATTTTTTTTGTATTTCTTGATTATACACAGTACTGTGCAAAAGTTATAGGCAGATGTGAGAAAAATGTTGTAACCTAGGAATGCCTTCAAAAATGGAAGTGTTAATCATTTATTTTCATCAATCAACATGCAGTGAATGAACAAAAGATAATATAAATCAATTCAATATTTGATGTGACCATCCTCTGCCTTCAAAAGAGCATCGGTTCTTCTAGGAATACTTGCATACAGTCTTTTGAAGGAACTTGCCTGGGCCATACCATTACTTCCACCACTTCTTGTTCTTCTTTATGCTGAAGATAGTTCTTCATGACTTTGGCTGTATGTTTGGGGTTGTTGTGCGGCTGCAGAATAAATTTGGGGCCAATCACATGATGGATAAGTATCTCCCTGTATTTCTCAGCATTGAGAACACCATTAATCCTGACCAAATCTCCAACTCCATTTGCAGAAATGCAGCCCCAAATGTTCAAGGAACCTCCACCATGCTTCACTGTTCCCTTTGATGAACAAACTGCTTTCTGCTACAGACAAATATTTCAAATTCTTACTCATCAGTCCAGAGCACCTGCTGCCATTTTTCTGTAAAACAGTTCCTATGTTTTTGTGCATACTTGAGTCGCTTGGCCTTGTTTCTACATCGGCGGTATGGCATTTTGGCTTCAACTCTTTCATGAAGACCATTTCTAGCCAGACTTCTCTGGACAGTAGATGGGTGTACCTGGGTCCCACTGGTTTCTGATAGTTCTAAGATGATGGCAATGCTAGACAGCTTCTGATTCTGAAGACTTACAAGCTTGATGCGTCTTTCATCTGCTGCACTAAGCGTCTTTGGCTGACCACTGCGACTACAATCCTCAACGTTGCCCGTTTCTTTGTGCTTCTTCAAAAGAGCTTGAACAGCACATATTGAAACCCCAGTCTGCTTTGAAATCTTTGTCTGGGAGAGATCTTGCTGATGCAGTATACATTGTGTCTTGTTGCTGTGCTCAGTCTTGCCTTGGTGTATGACCTGTGACATGAGACTGTCTTCCACAACCTCACCTTGGTAGCAGAGTTTGACTGTTCCTCACCCAGTTTTAGGCTCTTTCTGTTTCAGTGCATGACTGTGTTCCAACCTACGTGTGACGCTGATGATCATTAGCACCTGTTTGGTATAATTGGTTGATCATTAACTTGACTCCAATCCTCCAAAATCCCTGACTTTGTGTGTACTCCTTTGTGTGAATTGATGTTGGTTTGATAGCACAAGGTAGTAACACCAAATACTGATTTGATTTAGATTTTTCCTTTTTTGTTTGCTCACTTTGCATTTTGTAAATTGATAAAAATTAACAATCCTTATTTATATTTTTGAAAGCATTCTTTGTTCACACCTGCCTAAAACTTTTGCACAGTACTATATTTTTGCACAATAAATGAGCCACTGAAATGAATTCCTGAACTACTACTGACTAGAAGAAGTCTAAGTCAAATTTAAATTCATTCTACTATTTTGCCATCCCTGTTGAAGAACTACCTTAAACTATTATCGGTGTTAATATTAATCTTTTCTCCTGTGCAGGTGCAATGGGCGAGTATGAGCCAAAGATAGAGGTGCAGTTTCCTGAGGTGGTCCCTGTTGCCAAGAGCTCCACCGTCAAACTGGAGTGTTTTGCTCTGGGGAAGTATGTCTCTCTGTGTGTCTTTATATCACCATAACAACAACTACAACAACAACAACAACAGCAACTACAACTACAACTTCAACAACCTCAGATACTGTTTACTTCTGCCATCATACACCTCCATCATTTGGCATTTAAATGATTTGTCTAATCACAGTTATGTAAGAGGTCTTTAAGAAAGAAACCTGATGAATTACACCGCTGAATGTCTGTACATGAGATAAAAGTCTTTCATTCCCAATATTTATCTTAAGTTTTGTTAAATCATTTAGTTCATTGGTCTACATTGTGGCTAATATTTCAAGGTTATTTCTGATTGGCATTTTATTAAGACATAAGAACATAAGAAAATGTGGGCTGTCAGTACAAATTTTCATGCAGGTAGCGTCCATAGCAAAACATGATTTAATTCTCTTAAATGGACAAAACTTCTTCAGTTCTAATGGAGGTTAAATATCTCTAAAAAAAAACTGAAATGACTAAATCTGACTCGGGTGACTGTTCACACCTAAGGTGCTTCAATGGACAATACTGCTTAGTTTCAGTGTGATTAAATCCTCTTACCAGCTGCATCAGACTCAAAGAAGCTACTTTGGATGAGTATCGAAAAAAAAAAAGGCAGTTCCATAGACTGTTTATATAAATGGGCATCACTAACCTGCTAGCCATCGCAGTCCACATAGGAAGTAAGCATGGGCGCGCGTCCAGCCCCATTGGCTCCAATTCACTTTGTATTGAAAAAATGTTGCCCCTTTCTCTGTAACTGCTGTCAGGCTCCTTATTTTGGTCTTAATGTTTGTATTAACTCGCTCTGTATTATCGGTTATTTCGTCTGTATATCAGTTTCTATTCCAAACATGGAACTCGGCTCAAAATTCTCCTCTATAACTGCTTGCCTTGTGAGCTTCATTTGACTGAAGCTGAAAACTATGGGTGACATCACACTCCCGTCTAGAACCCTTCTTTATGCACTCTATGGGCAGAACTCAAACTAATGTTTGATTTTGTTCCACATTTTGTCTAAACTTAATCTCAAATTGGACATGGTGTGTCGGCACACTTTAAATAAAGTCACAATACACAAAACAAAATATTTTCAATCAATATTAATAAATACACATTAAAATTTTTGCTTAGACTTAGACCAACTTTACTGACCCACAAGGGAAGTTATTTGGACACATTAGCTCACACATCACAATATATTATAATAACAAACAGCAAAAACATAAGTAGTAATAATAATTTCAAAATAAGTAGCAAAAATAACAAGCGATTTGGTGGTATACACTGCTGTTTATCTATCTGCATTTATCATAAAGTATTTACCTCAACCTGCATTCAAATCCATTATTGATGTGGTTGTTATCATGTTGGTTTTTAATGTGGTGATTTTTTTTTTCCCCAGCCCTGTACCAACCATCAGCTGGAGGAGAGTGGACGGGGCGACTTTTGGACGTAAAGTGGATGTAAACAAAGCCAGTGGTGTGTTGGAGATCCCGTACTTTCAACAGGAAGACGCTGGAGCTTATGAATGTACAGCAGAGAACAGCAGAGGCAGGAACTCTGTACAAGGCAAACTCTCTTTCTATGGTGAGTGGGAGGGAGCTTTCTACTCACTTTGATCCCATCCTACTTTGTGTTTCTATGTTTCTAGTCTCAAGAACAAAAATATCTTGTGCTGTTAACCTGTCAGTATTATACGGAGCACATCTTGTACATTTATAGTAGTTTGCTTAGTCCTCAGCCCACTTGCCATTTTTCAAAGGGGTAACTCTGCGTACATCTTGTAGAATAGATTTTCAGTCTGGTTTGGTTTTCTACCAGCCCAGTTCTATGGAAAGGTTTGCTGAAAGTTTGGGTATATCTTTTCATAATCTCAAAATCTCAAACTTGGTTTTATTTGACCGTTATGTTGATACAAAAGGAGTTCTAATTACATATATTTTTAAATACTTTTCCACATTAATGTAATTTTGTTGCCAGAAAGTCCTTAAGTGTGGCATTAAACATGTATCACCATGGAGACGAGATAGAAGTTACAGGCCAGATGTTTTGAGAGTTGTGGCCCGCTAACAATAAGGTTATGTATTTTGAGTTATGTAAATATAATTAAATACATTCAAGAGAGACATGTTTAATACTACTGTAGAGCATTCAAGGTAAAGCAATAACATCTCCATGGAGACAAGCAGGTGACAAACACCCCACCAGAAAAGTTACATAGTGCACCTTTAAGGAGCCCCTACATGTTCATTCATCATGCAAATCAGTGTTTCCCACTTTTTTCTGGGGACCCATATTTTAAAATTCACAAACCTTTTCGACCCAAGTCAATAGACAGTATTCCTAAATCACAAAATAAAGGTGGATTTGACCATTATTGAACAGTAACGAGGACCTTTTATTGTTGTCTGAGTGATCGTGTCTCTCTGTACAATTAGTATTACTCAAGTTTTAAACAATAAAAAACATTGAGCCAGCAATAAAAGGCAGAGGTGGAGATTTGCAAGTTGTGACTTGAACTAGAGTCAGACTTGAGTCAATATTTTTAGGACTTTAGGCTTGACTTGATAAAATGGTCTAAAACTTGGGACTCAACTTGGACTTGAAGGTCAGTGAAGCATTTTAAAATCTGAATTCTTTCTTCTGTTCTGACTGTAATGATTCACACTAAGATCTTGTCAAGACATTTAAAAAAGAAAAAAAATGCATTTCTACTGCTCTTATATATACACACACCATGACTTTTTATTTAATTTTGTTTAAAATTCATATAAATTGAAAAAATCCTAGCTATATTTGGTACTTTGGTTACTTTCAAAGCAGACAACTTGGACTTGACTTGGACTTATGGGCCAGTGACTCAAGACTCGACTTTGACTTGCTTGTATTTGACTTGGGACTTGACTTGGACTTGAGGTCAAAGACTTGAGTCTTACTTGAAACTTGCAAAACAATGACTTGGTCCCACCTCTGATAAAGGTATCCATCAATTAAATTTCTTTTTCTTTTCAACATTCAATTGAATCAGCAATATTGCAACCAAATAGTCAATAAAATAATTACAGAAAGATTGGAAACTATACAAAACACGCAGATGCATGCAGACTGTGACAAGGCGACCCCCCCAAAAAAAAATCTCTGATGATGATGATGTAAATAACTAGAATTGCAAGTTTTTTCATCTCCAGTTTGGACTCACATTATCCTTGGACATTTATTTCAAGGTTCACACAATTAGCTTAAGTAGGGTTGTTAAAAGTAAATTAGTACTGAACAGTTACTGATAAAAAGTAATAAAAAGTGGTCTGCGGTGAACAGATTTGATATAGTTCTCTCTTTTTGCCCAGCCTGCCTCCCTGCAGGCCTCGGTCAGATGGCACTTGTGATTGAACATCTCACCATATGAACGCCGGACTTGGCACTGGTTTCAATGCGGCTGTAACAAAAGAATTTATTTGTTGTGCAGCATCTTGAGGCTTTTATTAGAAACCATAAATAACAGCATCATATCACACACTAGTTATAAATCAAACCATTAGCCGTATACTTCATCTCTGACAAGGGCCTTTATTATGCTAGCGGCTAACACGCTACTACACAGATTTACACCACCTTTCAGCCAGGCCTGATTTTTCACCGGACTTATAGCCTACATTCTCCGAAAAGCTGTTAATACGCTTTGATGAAGGATTTCTATGGTCTCAGCTCCTATTATTTTGTACTTTATGCATTTATGATGTGTGCCCAGCAGGCCCTGTAGGGAAGTGCTTGACTCAAATCATCAAATCTCGATTTCTCCTTTCCAGTGAAGGAGGGAGCCTTTGATATGATAATACATTTTTGCAGCACCTGTGGGTAAGATGAAATGTGAACGCTATAGCTGAGGCAGACCGGCGGATTAAACATGCTTTACCTTCAAGAGGAATGTCTGTTCTTATAGCGCAGCAGCTCGGAGCCCAGAGGAGCAGGCCCAATAAAACAAAAGCCAGGGATAATTGTGGTAATTTCACTATAGCGACTGCCCTCCCTGGTCCAATTCTGGTGAACATTCAGCCCCGATCTGAATTGTTCATGGCACTTAAAGCTGAAAGAGATTCTGACTTAGAAGCAGGGGATTTCCATGTAGCGTGGAAAGAGCCAATATCTCGAAGCAGCAAGGAAGATAAGAGTGCTTTACTTTTCACCACTATAGAGCCACACAGTCTAGTTATGTTACACTTAGAAAATTATTACGTTTCGTAGTTTTGCTTCTCAAAAACAACCTCTCTAAACTTGGTTATCCTCCAGTAGTCTATCATCAATGTAATAAATGAGCTGGAAAATCTGAAGACGGGATACAAATTCACAGTTTGTTTTTGCAAATCCAATCAACACGCTGTAGATGCAACACAGACCCTCTGTAAAATGAGTTTTGAAAATTGACCAAATGTTTTGCTTAAAAAACATGTTTTCAAAAATGATTCATATTGGACAGGATAAGGACTGAAAACAGTGGAAAATAATTTTCTGTAGTGGGTTGCAGTTTCATATTTCGTTGTGATGTGGATGATGATAATGATGCCTTTTGTGTTATTAGGTGACTGTTGTCAATACTCATTGATAAAGCAGTGTTTTTCAGATTATCATATTTTCAGATTAAGGTTCAGTATAATGGTTATGTATTAGTATGTATTAGTATTATGATCACTTGTGGTCATTTTCTAAGTCCGCCAAGGTTACAGAAGAAAATTTCTCCTTCATTTTGCCCAAAGAATACTGAGAAGCACAGCAGAGGCAAACCTGCTATGTTATCACGCAATTATTTTCAACATAAAACCCCATTTCAAACTAAAACAATCAGCCAATCTTTTAATAACTTTCAGTTTCAGAGGTTTTAGAAACATGTTTTAAATACCAAATGAGGTTTTGGTTTTAACCTTAGTGCCTCAAATGCTTCTTTAACGTGTCAAATTGAACACTCACTGTAAATTAAACCAGGTTCATTTCAGTGCAAGAAGTTAAGTTTGATGACCAGAATAAAACTAGTATGCGAATAGTTTCAGAAGTCTAACAAAAGTGCTTCATTCCCAAGGTGTTCTGCAGCTCTAAAACAGCTCTCCCTTTGCTCAAGCAGGTTGGATCAGGTTGGACACAGTTCAGAGGAGGTCAGATGTTGTACAACTGTGAAACAAAACTAACAAGTGATCCTGGAACTCAAATTGAGCAACGGGGGACTGCAGTCTGAAGCTGTTCCCTCTAGGTAGTCCAAAAAGTTGAGTGTCCTAGTTCCACATCTTATCAGCACCTCCGCCGTGTGCTAGTCAAGGCGGCGCATACAAGATTTAGGTGCTGTCCCCTCCCCGAGTCGAGCAGACATTTGGGCCAGCTGCCAGGTGATAAAAATCTGTAATCTCATTTTAAACTGCCATAGATGGAAGCTGGTGGGACATCCATCAAGAAGAGAAACCAACAGGAGAATCGATAAAGAGGATGTGGCTTGTGACGCCCAACCAAAGCAGCACTGGAACAACGAGCGGGGCAATAAGGCTACACGGTCGATTCCACACTTAATTGTCCTTCTGTATTTCACTAGATTTATTAAATTAGATCATGTGTTGTGCGCTTGACTGCATTTCAATGGGCAGGATCAGGGTCATTTTGTATAGAGGCCACTCATGTTGGGGGTTTATTATGTTATCTGCAGTGGCCTCATTTGTAACGGGGCAAACGGCTGCATTGTGTTATTTGACATTTTGAAGCTGTTCCAAAGATCTAAATGTCATGAATCAAAATAGATGAAGTTATATTTTATGGGTGTTTCAAAATGTTGTCTTAAAGGTTTTGTACCAGATTTTTATTGTTATGAAAAACAGAATTTGTTCATTTTTAATGGTTTGCAATGGTCCAACGTTATTCCTCACTTACCTTTTGCATTCTGAACATCTTAGTTTGAGTGTATCAGTGCTTTTCTACTTTCAGAGGCTAAAGTAGAGTTTCTATTCACAGTAAAGGCAAGGACAACTAGCATGCCAACAGCTCTCTTTTTGATTACAACTAAGGTGCCTGTTGCAGTTTTAAAGTGCCTTGTTGAAAGCCATCCCATCATTGTGTACTGTAGATATTAGTTTATTATAGTATTGGTAGATATTGTAGTATTGAAGTTACATTTTACAGTAACATGGGTTGCCAAAACTACTGCTTTGGTGTCTGGAGTGTCCAGGATCTAAGGCTATGTTCAGACTGCAGCCTGAAATGACCCAAATCAGATTTTTTTTGCCCCTGTGTAACCTATATCTGATCTTTTAATGACAGTTTGAATGACACAGATCTGATTTTTTCAAATGTGGTCCTAAAACCGATACATATCTGATCTTTTGATGTGCAACTTCAGTCTGAACGGTCAGCTCGCATTCATCCCACCTGCACATCAGGCTTGGAGTCTTGTCAATGGAGGGAAAGCGAGGTTAGCAATTTAATTAATACTTGGGGGGATCACTGTATTCACGCCAAATTGGAGGGGTTTTATCAGAACTGGACTTGACTTTTTAAAAATGATTACCAAAGAAATGGGCACACGTGGCTACAGGTGGTCCTGGCTCCAATTTCATCGAAAAATAAAGAGCCTGGACCATATTTTGGGAGACAAGCCCAGTGTTAGGCAACTTCCGTAAACACTGAACATGCTGTCTGCGTGTGACGCCGTCGTGTCCTCCAGTGCGCAGGAAAGACACTTTTGAGGAGTTTAAAGTTCACACTGTAATCCACATACAAGTCCCATTGAATTGGGAATTTGAACGACCTCGCAAAAAATCAGATTTCACAAAAAAAAAAAAAAAAATCCAAATTGAGCATTAAGCCCTGCAGTCTGAACATAGCCTAAAAGTAGTCTAAGAAAGTCACAGTAAACTGAAGAAATGATGCACTTGGGTCATCACAGCAGCTGTTGAGGTCTGAAGAGACTAGTTACTGTCACAATGGCATTATATTTTATTTAAGGTCAAGTTTTATATTGAAGGTGAAGGCAATGCTCTTTCTATATCTTTTTCTTGTTGTGAGAGAGATACTTAGTCACATGGCTGTAATGGATCACATGTTTTGCCCTGTCTTTTTGATTATGGTAATATTTAAATATGGAAATGAAGCGAATGTTTCCCTCATTCTATTCTTCGGTGTTTGTCTGAGTTAAAATGCTCTTTGACTGAGTCAGACAGGACTTAAGGCAGAGCACGGCGCTGTGTTACTAAAGATAGACAGTACACTGAGAAATCATCAGCAGGAGACCCTCATTTATTGCTGCTGCATTTTTAGCTTCCAGACATTTTTGTAAAGGTTTAACAAGGACACTTCTCCGAGCAGCATCTGACAAAAGCACATAATGAACTCCGCTCCTGACAACATTTTAATCCTACCTTCAAGAGCACTGAGTGATTTGAGCAGCATCTCTCTGGCTCAGGTTCTGGGTCTGGTTTGTTTTGGATGTAATTGTGGTATCTGTCCAGGGTCAACAACATAATGAGACCTAACCCAGTCTGCCAAATACATGTGGTTAATGTGATGCCTCGTCACTAATGGCTTATTATTGGGGAGTAGATAGATAAACATCAGGGTTAGAGGTAAGGTTATGTTTTTACTCTCAGGCAACCCAAACCAATTGTAATACTGTTAATATCCAAACTCCACACTTACCTGTAATGCAAGATATTTTAAATGAAGTAGGATATTTGGCTTAGTTAGTGATGTGATAGGAGTAATATGTTGTCTTGAACCAGTCTCATATAGTACGACTTTCCGCGTTCTGTATAATACAAACCTTTTTGTGACCTAGTTCAAACAGTTACCTTAAATTTACAATATTTTCCAAACAAACCTTAACAAAACAAGTAAAATTTCTTCAAACTATGAAAAAAAAACAATATTGAGACGTTGTGGCAACATTTGAGTTAACTACATGAAACTTGAAAAAAAAGACTAGTATATAGAATTATTCTGGGTTAGGAACTAATGCCATAACCCTAACTCATTAATTTGAACCCACTGATTGTATAAAGAAGTGGATTAAGGGAGTGTGATGTCACCCATAGGGAATCACCCTCAGTTACTCTCTTAAAGTTATAGGGGCCAATTTGTAGCCTAGTATCATATTTGGACTTCTGACCGTGAGTATCACAGCAAAGAGCCAATCCAGAGCAAGGCCACTGAAGGAGACGCCCCTTCCCGCCTTTATTGCTGGTTTAGCAGGGAGCGGCACTTAGACACTTGTTGCTAACACTAGAAGGGGTGACCTCAGGGAAAGGCGTCTTATTTGTCTGTTATTAATGTTCATATCTTGATTTATGGACAAAATCGCAAGATAAAAACACCAGGATCATGTAGAGCGGATTAACACGAACATTTTAAGACCAAAATAATGAGCCTGACAGCAGGAAGAAGGGTGAAGGTTTTTGAAATTGAAAGTGAAGCCAAAGCTAATGGAACCGGAAGCCCATGCTCGCTTTTCCTATTTTCTATTTTCCTATTTTCTATTTGGAACGCGGCATCTAGCGGGGTAGCTCTTATATACACCTCTTAATTAAGTCTTTATATATAACCCTCTCTCCTTCTCTGTACATAACCAGTCTTTAACCCCTTAATTAAATAGTCACGCCATGTTTTATTAGGACTATAAACAGTGTAGCTATTATTCCATTCAAGCACAACATAACCATTATATAACATTGTGAATGAAAAGTGCAACATATTTTCACTTCATCTAGCTATAGACCTCAGACTGAAGCCCAGAGTTTGGGTTGAATTTAAGCATAAACAAAATATTTACAGAGTTGGTCGCTCGTTATAATGGCAGAAAAAAAACTGTGACAAACAAGTGCCTGCCTCCCCTTGACCCTGACAGTGAGTTATTATTTATGGCTCTGCTGCCTGAGCTCCATAAATCTTCACAGAATGTCGCAACAGATAAGGTGCTAGTCATTACTGTGGCACCAGGACCACCACCATAAATAAACGGCCCTTTTCTCTATGGATTTCTGAAGACAACGGGGAATAAAAACGTCTTATTAGCTTCTTCACTGTCAAAGAATTATAAGCCTGTAAAATGCGAGAATTGTGTTTCAAGTCATTCGAAGAAATCCTCAATGTTTTTGAACTTTTAACCTAATCAAGAATTCATTACTGATCATCACTTCTATTTATTTTTGCTGTTCAGGGTCAGAATCAGGTTAATTTGAAGTGGATTTATAAATTTACCCTCTAAGGTCTTTTTAATGGAGTAATTGACTGCTTGGTTGATTCATTGATTTTGCTTTAAAAGGTTGTGAGCTGATCAGGCATGTAATAATAGGCCAACTGTAAATCGTGTGTATGTTTTGTGGTCCCCAGCTCCGCCTCATCTGACCGAGAAGCCCCAGGATGTGCAGATGACCATAGATGAGAATCTGGTGTGGGAATGTAAAGCCAGTGCCAAGCCCAAACCCTCGTACAGGTGGTTAAAGAATGGAGAAGCTCTGGATCCCATGGAGGTAAGGGAAGAGTGGGGGAATACTGTTAAGGTTCACTATGTAACTTTTCAAATCAAGAGTTTACCTTCTGTATGTGTCCATGGAGATGTTGACTTGAAATGTTTCACAGTATGGCATCAAACATAGCAAATGGTCACACTAGAATCACCCTGCCAACCTGTGGGTCAGTGGATCTACCAACACTACCAATTGAACAACTGTTGCCCCCAACTTATTGATCTTTTAGGCGTTTAATTGCAAAGAAGAAATAATAATTCTTGCATTAATAAGCAGGTACACCTCTTAACAGTTTTCATAGTACCATTTGTAGATAAAATACTATACTTTGCATTACAAGCAATAACATCTTCAAGGAGACAAGCAGGTTTAGATGCTCCCTTTTAAGGTAGACATTTATTTGAGGAAATAAAACACAGTGCGTAATTTTTTACATGAATGTGCCCTAAATACAAGACCCAGGAAAAACTGAGAATGGACACAAGAGGGACACCGCTTTCAATATTTTAGTGCAAATTGAGGTTTTTTTCCACTAGGTACTTGTACCTGTTTTTTGTTTAGTTTTTCTTGACAATGTGCTGCGGATAAAAAACAATTATTATTTTCAATTTGCAACATACAGGGAAAGTACAAACAACATTTCAAAAGAATGGTACATTTCAGCCCAAATAACTTCTATACAGAAAAAGTTTCTCAGCTCTGAGTTAGTCACAAACCTGAGTTGGCTTGCCTTGTATTTTTCTTTGGTGAAACATAACATATTTGTAACGGGACTTGTTGAACTGAAATGTTAGTTTGTATGTGGTCTGATCCTTTCAAAGGCCTTTCTACAGTCTTGACCAGATAATTGTAAAGCACTAGTTAAAGTTCTGTCCTCAGGCTTTAATAGTGTTCCTGTGTTGTTAAAAACATGTCAAAACATTTCCCTGTGCTGATGACTGACCACTAAGTGAAGTAGAGAGATGAAAGTGGATAAGATTACAGCTTGCTTAAGCGCAGCAGCTGCATGCATTGTCCTGATGGAGTTGGAGCAGTAATGGCGGCTGCTCACAAGCTGGTCTTGGCACCAGTGTGTCACTTTGAAAAGGCTGCGTTTGCCTGGGAGTAAATCTGGCATCTGAACTAGAATGTGTTTGTGAAGGGGAGACTGTTTGTATGTTTTGTTGCAAAGGAGCCAAAGTGATGCCATTTTGTGCCTGTCGTCAGCCAGAGACTTGACAATTTAGTGCTCTCCCCTCCACTATCTCTGTCTCTCAATTTTATCATTAAGTCAGCGCAAAAATGCCTCATCATCCAAAATGCATTTCACATGCGGGCAGCCGGCCTTGTTTTGTGTGAGTGTGTGAGTGCGTAAGCTGTTTGCCTAAAAAGCACAGCTACAGTGATTCACAGTCGCACACTATGTGTGTGTTCGGTTTGTGTAATGAGACCATGCACGATATGCCTGATACTGTTTTGTTTGACAAGTTTCTTATAAAGGATAAGAAACGCTTTTGGTCTTTGACAACAAAGTAAAAGCTCAGCAAATAGTGGAAATCCAGAGCTTTTTAATTACAGATTTTTACAACACTCCCAACTCAAGCACAGTTTTACTGTTTACAATATGTTACCAAAAATGAACTGCTTATTCTCAGTGGAGGTGAACACAGTATTCCTATGGGAATTAGACACTACTGTATATTCTTACTAATTAATCACACGACTATCAGAGACGAGCCCTGGCAGTACCCACACCCCATCACGTTGCTATGGGCAATTAAGATGACCAATTAAACACTTGGGCACATTGTATTCATTCATTCATCCTAATTATGATACATGCATATAGTTACTGGGTTTGGCAGCCTGCATAATATAAACTGGAAAACAGCTCATTTAGAGGCTTATACAGGTAGCAAACCATTTAGTTTCACATGCATTCGGTATAGGAAAATTAGACTGATCAAAGCATTTCATTAGAATACATAAATTATACATATACAATATAGACCTCTATTACCTGGTGCAGCTGGTAACATTTCTGTACAATGTGGTTATGCACTGTTTCTGGAAGTCAAGAAAAATGAGAACTGTTGTTTACTAATATTGACATTTCCGTGGAGAAAAGGTCTGAAAACACATTATTGTCATCATCATACCCATCTCCACCCCGCTCAAATCTGGTATTTTCTTAATTTAAACAGCAGATAAAGGTCATTTCTTTTGGCCACACACTTTAACCACAGGAAGCCCTCACTGCTCCACCTGTGCGTCTCTTGTATTGATTTGTAAATAACATTGTAAAATTCTTTGGGCGGGTGGCCAAGGTAACATATTCTCCGTACATGTGGCTATATTAATGAGGTGGGGTGTTACCATTTTCAAAATGCCACCATCAACAGCGGCAACAGTAAATCAATTCCCAAACCCAAAGGTCAGCCATGTTGAGAGAGGCAGGAGAGGGGAGAGTGCGGGCCACCATTTGTTATTCCTCATTAGAATGGATCAGTCCTGCTTCTTCATGCTCCTTCATCACACTATCTCTTTCTTAGATTTTTATCGCCTCTGGCCTCTGTGCTTCATTGTGGCTCCCCTCTGAGGGCATTAAATGGCACAGAGGAGGCCTGTCACTTTCAAATGTCACCCCGGTGAAACAAGGGCCCACTCAGCCCTGTACTTTTCCACTCTGCTTCGGCCAGGGCCAGATACAAGTTTCAAGTACAAAGCCTCCCCAAAGACAGGTGTACAGTGGAATACAGATATTCAGTGTATTCAAATAAGTCATAAATCAAGGGCAAAGTCCAAGGTAAAGGAATAGAAGTGCATTAGGAGGGAGGAGCCGCACTCTTCGAATGGCGTTACTACAATTTCATGATTTTTGCCTGATTCTGACGGCTCGTACACCTATTGTGCACGTATACTGAAACAAACTAAAGGAACCAAAAACAGCTTTGAACCTTGTGAACTACTTACAAGAATAATGTTTTGTTTCAGTTCAGTGTGGTTTGCGGTGCAGTAAAGTTCATGTTGTACAATGCAGATCTCATAATGACTATATATAAACTCTTTCTTAAATATAGTTGTATCTGCAGAGCTTTTGTAGGGCAGGTCAGTGCAGGGAGCAGCAGTGGGCTCTGTGCTGGCCTCTCCTCCGCTGCTCGGAGTTGTACGAGAGGAGTCAGGCATAATTAATGAAGGCCACGAGGCAGAATGCCAGCATTTGTGTGCAGCGCTAAAGAGGACGTGATGGAGTCACCAGTGATTTTGCAAAGGTTCAGAGCACTGGATACAAAACATGCACTGTGGCACAGCCCTGCTCTTACACTCCTCTCTTTCATCTGCCTGCTCCCGGGGGCCGTGCTCTGTGGAACCTAAAAGAAGCAACTCTATTCAAAGTTGCTCTTTCTCTCTAACCTGTTATCTTCTGCTTGTCCTTTTTTTACTCTTGAACATACAGTACTGCATGTGCTACTGCGGACTGTCCCATATCTGATATTTGTCTCACTGCTGTGGTCAGTAAAATATGTTTGTTGATCCATCTCAAAGCCCACAGGTTTATGTTCCGTTACAGAAAATATTACAAATGAGCCTTCCATTTTTGAAAATATATTTGCAAATAAATAAACACATAAATAAATAAATAAATACATGTATTTATTTGGGATATAAAATGAATTGTTGCATAAATGTGTATAACAAAGACCTATGTTTAGCCTATTTCTAAAAGACAAATAGCTTGCATTGAGTACAGACTGGTAATGACCCAGAGAAAATATCAATATCAGTATTCTAAGAGACCCTCCGATGTCACCGATACCAACACTAAAACAGATATTTTGCTTATTCCTTCAATAAACCAAATCCTAAATCGTAAAGAACTTGGGAAGTGCCCTCTAGTGGATGGCTCTCACCAGGTCAGCTGTGGCCGGCTGTTATGTTCTTGAGAGAAACCTTCTGAACACAGTCTGACTGATGTTAGGGGACAGAGCTTGTCTTTTCTAGTGGCTCTGCAGTAATGACAGGGACCACAGGCACGCCGGCGCCAGGACCCTCTGGACTACTTTGTCAGTGACATTAAAAGGTCCGGCTGCACTCGGAGGGAAAGATCAAGGGCGAGAACAATGAGCGCTGCCACACTTAAATTGACACGGCTATAAAGAGGGAGTGTGGCAAAGCACCAAAGGTCAAAGCGACGCCGAGGAGAACACTTCAATTTGGTTTTATTATTGTAATGCTGCTGTGTGGGCGTTTTTAATAGGCCTGTCATGATAATTACTAAAACAACTTCCATAAATGATAGATAGGGTGATATTTTTTAAGGATCTGTATTTCAAATTCTATGATAAATTACACATACACATTAAAGGACCAATATTACGTTATTTACTGATCTGTTATAATGTTGTTTCCTCATCCCAATTATACCTGAAATTGTGTTTTATTTCATTCACTGTATATTTAGGCTAAAGTCTATGTTCCACCTTGAGATGTCATGTGGTAATACCATAGAACTATAATAAACTCTGGAAGGTTAATCCAAAATGGCATTGTATTGTTTTCAATGGCCTATGCTCAATGGTGCCGCATTTACTTCCTCAGTAGGTAGGTTGTAGGTAATGTGAACAGCGTGGAGCATTTGGACCAATCAGAAAGAGAGTTTATGTTGTGAAAATAGAAAAGAATCCCTACAAAATCCGACCTTTGTGAAAGTTGCCCTGCCAGCTGAACACGGCCCGTTTAAATTAGCAAAAAATGCATTGTACTTCTATGGGAGAATTCTTTCTGGGCCTAAGCTCCCGGGAGCTGCAGTACCAGTACCACGAGTGCCTTATCCAGTCTTTATTATAGATCTGTAGGTAATACATTAAGTGCTCCACTGTGTTTTTAAACTCTGTATACACCTTCACTAGAATAATTTGGATGATTTCAGCCTTGGAATTGCCAGTCACTACTAGAGTAGTTTAAAGGTAGCTGTTAACTTGAAAACTACCACCAGATGACATCACAAAGTGGAACAGAGCATTTTGAGCTTTGGATATGTAGACAGACAAATTAACCAGAATTACTCAAACATGTGTGAATGAAACAAAACACAACTCTCCTTTTGAGGAGATAACAGCATTATAATTTAAAGCTTAAAGTTCACAAGTCATTTTTGTGTAATAAAGGCCCTTTAAAAATTTTATTTTTCCCCAAGTATTTCAGAAAAATTTGTCTAGTCACAGTAAAGATATATTATACATGCAGCTCTGTAAGGGCTGTGAAAAGCTCTTATAAACTAATCACAGGAAATAATTAAGCTGCTCTGAATGCATAAGGTAAGTGAGGAATAACTGCAACTGGTTTTTGTTTTTCACATTTTTAAGAGGTTCAGGTATAGTCTGGCTGTTTATTGCTCATGTTTTTATATTGTTCACTTAGAAAGGGGTTATGGATTATTGTGCTTTAGGCTTATTGTGCCAGTGGCATAAAGTAGTTTCAATATTACTGTTTATTGTTATTATTCAATATATCGCAAAATATATGTTAGTGTTAGTGTTATATGTTATATGTCAAAATATGTTAGTGTGTCATGCCTACAGATAAGCATACATTTACTTTTACATGCTAACAACACTTTTTTCCCACCCCAGCCTATACTACTCTGTGAACCTGATTCTACATCTTATTTCCTGATGAATCCCTCTGAGGTTTGAGTCGAACCAGCGTTTGATAATGTCTCTGTGCTCTGTTACATCTATTCACCACGGGCCTATTACAACTACTGAAAATTAGCACTGTTTCAATTATCAACCCCCTGAGGAAGGAGAAAGTGTGGCTAAAGCTTGAATTAGATCAGCCCATTTATCAGAATGAACACAGCTGGCATGGTCCTGCTTTAAGTGCGTGCATATAGCCCTAATTACAGGCCTACAGGCACTTTGAGTTCACACAAGTCAGATTAACACATTTATGTGACATTGTGTTAAGGCACTAATTGGGCTGTTGCTGTTTTTTTTTTCGTTTATAATGATTCTTGTCTTGTTTTAAAAAGTTCATTCATTGTTACTCGTTTTTCAAAATAATGGACTTTGGGCCAAGCCACTCCACTGCTGATTGCAGTTGGGTTTAACTGAAGCCACATGCAGTGGTTTTGTGCTCCAACCAAATATTTCTGCACAGCTGAATTAACAATCAATCATTGGGGTTTCTTACTCTTAATTCTAGCAGAAAATTGTCAATTTATCAGTAGGAAAAAAAACAGTTTAACTTTTAAGTAACTTAATTTTTTGTCACATTGGTCCACCTTAGTTAAACTCACTTAAACTCACACAAATCATTACTTCTATTACACAGTACTGAGATCTAGCATTAGAATATTGAAATTACCCACTATTATACGTTGTTGGGGATGTCCCTATATCATTTTTATTTGGTGTACAATTGTGAGAAGAAACATAATAAAAATAAATACATCTAAAATTTGCAGTTACTATTATTTCCTGTACCAAATTACCTTGACTTCTCTATTAATTCATTATATTGTACTAATTAATCATGTACATAATATGTCAAGTGTGCTATAAAATAAAGTTTTTGAAGCTTCATTTTCAAACACCCCTGTGTATTTTTTCCCCCTAAACGTGTTCGTTTACAGCTCTATTCTGCATTAGAGCAGAGGTGAAGAGCGGGTCTGATTGCTCGTGCACCCTGGGCTTTATGGGGGCACATTTACACACAGGAGGCACCCAGTGGAGCGTGAGGGTGCTGACGTGTTCACCTTGTCTGAAGTACTTTGTTTGTGAGCTGCAGGTTAGCGCGGCGCCCCCTCTCCTCTTTAATATGTATGTGCGTCTGTGTGTTTGTAACAGGACAGGCTTCAGGTGAGCGCTGGAGTGCTGACCATTAGCAGTCTGAATCTGGCTGACATCGGCATGTACCAGTGCGTGGCCGAGAACAAGCACGGACGTGTGTTCACCAACGCAGAGCTCCGAGTCATCGGTAAGACAGGCATGCATGTGTGTGGATGGAATAACAGTGCAGGGCAATAAGGGCCGTTTATTATTGAGAATAATGTGCTTCATTTGACTACTGATGTCACAATACTAATATTTCAAACTCCATTTCAACACAGAAAAGGTTTGATGCCAAATTTACCAAATTGTCTTTTGGATAATAGATGTTATTTTAACATAAAATATATTTTTTTGAGTTTTACTATTTACATATTCTTTAACATGTGATTTGATAAAAGTTCTGATATAGATCAAGATCATCCTTAAAATGTCCACTTGTCCTGCTGGACTTGGTTTAAGCAAGTACAGCAAGACAAGTGTTTTTGTCCTGCTGTACTCCTCGTTTAGTCCAGTTTTTGTGTTACGATACAAAAAGGCAACAAGCAGGTATTGAAACAAGACCATCCAGATTAAGGGTGCAATCACACTTACTGTTACCACATCTAAATTAGTTCCAAAATAGTACTAAATCTAGAGCACTACCAGAACAGCACCAGGACTAAACAAGGTGTAAAACAGGAAAAAAAAAAAAAAAAAACAAGAACAGGGCTAGGACAAGTGTAAATGTACCCGAACAAATACTGACTTACAGGTGGATGCAACATGTGACATATAAGAGGTACATAAGGCCATCATGTAAACTTGGAATTATCACTTTAAAAAGTAGCAGTAATTCCATCACCATATTTATGTGCACCATGCTATTTTGCAATTGATCTCATATATTGTTTTGTAAAAAAGCAATATGAGTGTTACTAAATTTAGAAAATAGATGCCGATGTGTATTGTGCTCTTTGATAGCATGTTGATTGAGTGGGAGACTCCAAAGCTCTTCAGAGACTTGTTTTTGAGCACCATGTTTTTCTCTTCCTCTTGACATTTGCGAAGAGCATATTTTGCACTTTTCTCAACATGTAGCGTCCTCATTATCAAACACTGCTGGATAAAGAACATAGAATTTCATACACTGCAGTAAGTAAATGGTTACACGAATATGAGTTTTAGATACCACATTTTTTATCTTGCAACTGATCTTTAAAAGTATTCAGAAGAAATGTGAGCTTAAGAAGTCAAAACAAGAAAATGTTCTTGTGACAAGAAATTCTCTAAGAGAAAACAGCAAGTGGATTTACCGCACTTTCCACATTCTTCTGACAAAGTTAAGACGATCCAAGAGCCACATCATGAATGATTTTGTTCATTTTGTCACTATCTAACATACTATGCCCAATAACATGTTAAATTATAATGATGTGCTTTGGCTGTATCATGCTGTCTTATCTGAAATGGTTGACAGTTCACTTCCACTGTCATTATTATTATCTTATTATTCTATATTTGTTAGGGGTAGAGTCCATTCTTTGTATGAAACGAGCACCCTGCTTTGAATGTAATGAAAAAATAACATTAAAAATTATTTTAAAATAAATAAAATATATTGACTAAGTACTTCGAGGATCTTGTGAATCTTATAAAGCCAAAGACACATGTGTAATTTTCTTTGTAAAGTCACTCCGTATCATGGGAGCTTTAGATGAGACCTTTAAATAAAATCTTATTACCAACATGTGTTTTTAGCAATAGTTAATCCATCTGAAATAATGTTTGTCAGATAATGATTTAACAATGTTTCTGTAATTATTTCAACTTCTCCAATTTATAACTCCTCATAAATTTCTTTTCTCTATTAAACTGTGACTAATTTGTGAAATACAGTTGGAAAAAGAATAAATCAAACTGGAATACTAAAGTTAAGGTATGACAGCAATGACATCTCCTTCCATCTTCTGTGTCACTTAATGTGTGCTGTTGTTGTTTGTGTTACAAAACGTCTCCAAGTGCTCTGGCTGGAAATCTGTAATAATCTCACAATAATCTTACCACAAACATTTGTCATACCTGTGGTACCACTGCCTGACCAGCCAGTCCTTTATGTTGTTTCCCCCCTTTTTTATGTGTAAGCAGCCATGTTTTTGATTAGTTAATCTGCCTGTCAGTCACAGCCTCTGAAATCAGGGACACAAGGATACAGCTCTTGTCTTTGTAAAGTTTAGTCAAAGCATGTGGTTGTGGCTGGTCAGGTAAGTGTTCAAGTGTTGTATATGTTATAATAGGAGATAGGCTTGTCTCTGTCAGTGGAGCCGGGCTGTGGATCCACTTTGAAGAGCATTGTGCTGACTAGGGACTCATAGCAAACACAAGCAGACGCCAGAGTCATTAAAGGAGCATATACAAGCCTGCCCCTCCTTTTACACACGTTCAGATAGACTATGGAGGATCATCCTTAATACAGAATGTCCCTCTGGAGAATATGTACAGGATTAAGGAAAACACCAACATAGAGCTTTTATTAAATTAATGTACTTTGCTTTTTATCCCATTCTTTTGAGACATATGTTTTAACAGGACTGACCTAACTAATGGAAACTGTGACCCTCTGTTTTTATACCTTTCAGTAAATACATTTTCACACTTGTGTGAAAATGGAATGAAAGGCTTCATACATGCTAACTGAAGACCAATGCTATCCAAGCCTTGTTTGACCTATACGGAATGAGGCATTAACTAGTAGTAGTAGTAGTAGTAGTAGTAGTAGTAGTAGTAGTAGTAGTAGTAGTAGTAGTAGTAGTAGTAGTAGTAGTAGAAGTAGCAGTAGCAGTAGCAGTAGCAGGTGAGGCCATTTTAAAAATTGTGTTTTGATCTTTACCCACTTTGTTCAGATTTTGTTGTGCTAGAGGGATATGAGACTACCAGTGTGAGACACTAGTGTGCTTGGAGGTAGTATCAGGCGTGCCAATGTCCAATTTCCCTTATCACACAGATTTAATTGAATAAATTAACATCTTGGAAGGTCCTGAACAGACTTCTGATCCAAAAAAAAAAAAAAAAAAGCAAATCAATCCCCATAACAGACTCTAGACTCAGGGACATGGACAAAATTTGCTACTTTTACACCAGTTTTTTTATTTTCTAAAAGGTGTGATTTGATCATATTTTAGTAGATAGTGTGCCACAAAATCATTTCAACCAAAAAACTGTCATGACTCAAAAAATGTCGAAAAGCACTGATCTTGCTGGTCTGACATCTCAGCAAAGTCACTGATCAAATATTAACGATAACATTACTATTGCCTAGACATCTATTGATGGGTTCTCTATGTGAAACATTCACCATAATAAAAAGTGTTTGGTACATCCATCTTGAAGCACTGTCCCTGTTATCTCCCCCTCACAGCCATCGCTCCAGACTTCTCTCAGAACCTGCTCAAGGCCCAGACTCTGGCCCGACTGGGCGGCGACATCTTGATCGAGTGCAAGCCTCGGATGTCTCCTCGGGGCGTCATTTCATGGAGGAAGGGCAAAGAGGCGCTGCGAGAAAGCCACAGGTATCCGCTTTTAGCCTACACTGTATTTGCCACAATGAAAATGTTTTGTATACATAGTTAAGCTCATCTACCTCACTTTGGCGTCA